>NC_034190.2:15223565-15228565 GCF_002021735.2 Oncorhynchus kisutch
GTGTGTGTTTCTCTGGTTAAGTGTGTGTGTGTGTCTCTGGTCAGCTGTGTGTGTCTCTGGTTATGTGTATGTGTGTCTCTCTGGTTAGGTGTGTGTGTGTGTGTGTCTGGTTAGGTGTGTGTGTGTCTCTGGTTAGGTGTGTGTGTGTGTCTCTGGTTAGGTGTGTGTGTGTCTCTGGTCAGGTGTGTGTGTGTGTCTCTGGTCAGCTGTGTGTGTGTGTCTCTGGTTAGGTGTGTGTGTGTGTGTGTGTGTGTGTGTGTGTGTGTGTGTGTGTGTGTGTGTGTGTGTGTGTGTGTGTGTGTGTGTGTGTGTCTCTGGTTAGGTGTGTGTGTCTCTTGTTAGGTGTGTGTGTGTGTGTCTCTGGTCAGGTGTGTGTGTGTGTGTCTCTGGTTAAGTGTGTGTGTTTGTGTGTCTCTGGTTAGGTGTGTGTGTGTGTGTGTGTCTCTGATTAGGTGTGGGTGTGTGTGTCTCTGGTTAAGTGTGTGTGTGTGTGTCTCCGGTCAGGTGTGTGTGTGTGTCTCTGGTCAGGTGTGTGTGTGTGTGTGTGTGTGTGAGTGTGTGTGTGTGTGTGTGTGTGTGTGTGTGTGTGTGTGTGTGTGTGTGTGCATGTGTGTGTGTGTCTCTGGGCAGTTGTGTGTGTGTATGTTTGTGTCTCCTGTTAGGTGTGTGTGTGTCTCTGGTCAGGTGTGTGTGTGTGTGTATCTGGTCAGCTGTGTGTGTGTGTGTGTATCTGGTTAGGTGTGTGTGTGTGTCTGGTTAGGTATGTGTGTGTCTCTGGTTAGGTGTGTGTGTCTCTCTGCTTAGGTGTGTGTGTGTGTGTGTGTGTGTGTGTGTGTGTGTCTGGTTAGGTGTGTGTGTGTGTGTGTCTGGTTAGGTGTGTGTGTCTCTGGTCAGGTGTGTGTGTGTGTGTGTCTCTGGTTAGGTGTGTGTGTGTGTCTCTGATTTGGTGTATGTGTGTGTGTGTGTGTCTCTGGTTAGGTGTGTGTGTCTCTGATTAGGTGTGGGTGTGTGTTTCTCTGGTTAAGTGTGTGTGTGTGTCTCTGGTCAGCTGTGTGTGTCTCTGGTTATGTGTATGTGTGTCTCTCTGGTTAGGTGTGTGTGTGTGTCTGGTTAGGTGTGTGTGTGTGTGTGTGTGTCTGGTTAGGTGTGTGTGTGTCTCTGGTTAGGAGTGTGTGTGTGTCTCTGGTTAGGAGTGTGTGTGTGTCTCTGGTTAGGAGTGTGTGTGTGTCTCTGGTTAGGAGTGTGTGTGTCTCTGGTTAGGAGTGTGTGTGTCTCTGGTTAGGAGTGTGTGTGTGTCTCTGGTTAGGAGTGTGTGTGTGTCTCTGGTTAGGAGTGTGTGTGTGTCTCTGGTTAGGAGTGTGTGTGTGTCTCTGGTTAGGAGTGTGTGTGTCTCTGGTTAGGAGTGTGTGTGTCTCTGGTTAGGAGTGTGTGTGTCTCTGGTTAGGTGTGTGTGTGTCTCTGGTTAGGAGTGTGTGTGTGTCTCTGGTTAGGAGTGTGTGTGTGTCTCTGGTTAGGAGTGTGTGTGTGTCTCTGGTTAGGAGTGTGTGTGTGTCTCTGGTTAGGAGTGTGTGTGTGTCTCTGGTTAGGTGTGTGTGTGTCTCTGGTTAGGAGTGTGTGTGTGTGTGTGTGTCTGGTTAGGTGTGTGTGTGTCTCTGGTTAGGTGTGTGTGTGTGTCTCTGGTTAGGTGTGTGTGTGTCTCTGGTCAGGTGTGTGTGTGTGTCTCTGGTCAGCTGTGTGTGTGTGTCTCTGGTTAGGTGTGTGTGTGTGTGTGTGTGTGTGTGTGTGTGTGTGTGTGTGTGTCTGGTTAGGTGTGTGTGTCTCTGGTTAGGTGTGTGTGTCCCCTGTTAGGTGTGTGTGTGTGTGTGTGTGTCTCTGGTCAGGTGTGTGTGTGTGTGTGTGTCTCTGGTTAAGTGTGTGTGTTTGTGTGTCTCTGGTTAGGTGTGTGTGTGTGTGTCTCTGATTAGGTGTGGGTGTGTGTGTCTCTGGTTAAGTGTGTGTGTGTGTGTGTCTCCGGTCAGGTGTGTGTGTGTGTGTCTCTGGTCAGCTGTGTGTGTGTGTCTCTGGTCAGGTGTGTGTGTGTGTGTGTATGTGTGTGTGTGTGTGAGAGTGTGTGTGTGTGTGCATGTGTGTGTGTCTCTGGTTAGGTGTGTTTGTCTCTGGGCAGGTGTGTGTGTGTATGTTTGTGTCTCCTGTTAGGTGTGTGTGTGTGTGTATCTGGTCAGCTGTGTGTGTGTGTGTGTGTATCTGGTTAGGTGTGTGTGTGTGTCTGGTTAGGTATGTGTGTGTCTCTGGTTAGGTGTGTGTGTCTCTCTGCTTAGGTGTGTGTGTGTGTGTGTGTGTGTGTGTGTGTGTGTGTGTGTGTCTGGTTAGGTGTGTGTGTGTGTCTGGTTAGGTGTGTGTGTCTCTGGTCAGGTGTGTGTGTGTGTGTCTCTGGTTAGGTGTGTGTGTGTGTGTCTCTGGTTTGGTGTGTGTGTGTGTGTGTCTCTGGTTAGGTGTGGGTGTGTGTTTCTCTGGTTAAGTGTGTGTGTGTGTGTCTCCGGTCAGGTGTGTGTGTGTGTGTCTCTGGTCAGCTGTGTGTGTGTGTGTGTGTCTCTGGTCAGGTGTGTGTGTGTGTGTGTGTGTGTGTGAGTGTGTGTGTGTGTGTGTGCATGTGTGTGTGTCTCTGGTTAGGTGTGTGTGTCTCTGGGCAGGTGTGTGTGTGTATGTTTGTGTCTCCTTTTAGGTGTGTGTGTGTCTCTGGTCAGGTGTGTGTGTGTGTGTCTCTGGTCAGGTGTGTGTGTGTCTCTGGTTAGGTGTGTGTGTGTGTGTCTCTGGTTAGGTGTGTGTGTGTCTCTGGTTAGGTATGTGTGTGTGTGTCTCTGGTTAGGTGTGTGTGTGTGTGTCTCTGGTTAGGTATGTGTGTGTCTCTAGTTAGGTGTGTGTGTGTGTGTGTCTCTGGTCAGGTGTGTGTGTGTGTGTCTCTGGTTAGGTGTGTGTGTGTCTCTGGTTAGGTGTGTGTGTGTGTGTCTCTGGTTAGATGTGTGTGTGTGTGTGTCTCTGGTCAGGTGTGTGTGTGTGTGTGTCTCTGGTTAGGTGTGTGTGTGTCTCTGGTTAGGTATGTGTGTGTCTCTAGTTAGGTGTGTGTGTCTCTCTGCTTAGGTGTGTGTGTGTGTGTGTGTGTGTCTGGTTAGGTGTGTGTGTGTGTGTCTCTGGTTAGGTGTGTGTGTGTGTCTCTGGTAATGTGTATGTGTGTCTCTCTGGTTAGGTGTGGGTGTGTGTAGGTGTGTCTCTGGTTAGGTGTGTGTGTGTCTCTGGTCAGGTGTGTGTGTGTCTCTGGTCAGCTGTGTGTGTGTCTCTGGTCAGCTGTGTGTGTGTGTCTCTGGTTAGGTGTGTGTGTGTGTGTGTGTGCCTCTGGTTAGGCGTGTGTGTCTCCTGTTAGGTGTGTGTGTGTCTCTGGTCAGGTGTGTGTGTGTGTGTGTGTGTCTCTGATTAGGTGTGTGTGTTTGTGTGTCTCTGGTTAGGTGTGTGGGTGTGTGTGTCTCTGGTTTAGTGTGTGTGTGTGTGTGTGTGTGTGTGTGTGTGTGTGTGTGAGTGTGTGTGTGCATGTGTGTGTGTCTCTGGTTAGGTGTGTGTGTCTCTGGGCAGGTGTGTGTGTGTATGTTTGTGTCTCCTGTTAGGTGTGTGTGTGTGTGTCTCTGATTAGGTGTGGGTGTGTGTGTCTCTGGTTAAGTGTGTGTGTGTGTGTGTCTCCGGTCAGGTGTGTGTGTGTGTGTCTCTGGTCAGCTGTGTGTGTGTGTCTCTGGTCAGGTGTGTGTGTGTGTGTGTATGTGTGTGTGTGTGTGAGAGTGTGTGTGTGTGTGCATGTGTGTGTGTCTCTGGTTAGGTGTGTTTGTCTCTGGGCAGGTGTGTGTGTGTATGTTTGTGTCTCCTGTTAGGTGTGTGTGTGTGTGTATCTGGTCAGCTGTGTGTGTGTGTGTGTGTATCTGGTTAGGTGTGTGTGTGTGTCTGGTTAGGTATGTGTGTGTCTCTGGTTAGGTGTGTGTGTCTCTCTGCTTAGGTGTGTGTGTGTGTGTGTGTGTGTGTGTGTGTCTGGTTAGGTGTGTGTGTGTGTCTGGTTAGGTGTGTGTGTCTCTGGTCAGGTGTGTGTGTGTGTGTCTCTGGTTAGGTGTGTGTGTGTGTGTCTCTGGTTTGGTGTGTGTGTGTGTGTGTCTCTGGTTAGGTGTGGGTGTGTGTTTCTCTGGTTAAGTGTGTGTGTGTGTGTCTCCGGTCAGGTGTGTGTGTGTGTGTCTCTGGTCAGCTGTGTGTGTGTGTGTGTGTCTCTGGTCAGGTGTGTGTGTGTGTGTGTGTGTGTGTGAGTGTGTGTGTGTGTGTGTGCATGTGTGTGTGTCTCTGGTTAGGTGTGTGTGTCTCTGGGCAGGTGTGTGTGTGTATGTTTGTGTCTCCTTTTAGGTGTGTGTGTGTCTCTGGTCAGGTGTGTGTGTGTGTGTCTCTGGTCAGGTGTGTGTGTGTCTCTGGTTAGGTGTGTGTGTGTGTGTCTCTGGTTAGGTGTGTGTGTGTCTCTGGTTAGGTATGTGTGTGTGTGTCTCTGGTTAGGTGTGTGTGTGTGTCTCTGGTTAGGTATGTGTGTGTCTCTAGTTAGGTGTGTGTGTGTGTGTGTCTCTGGTCAGGTGTGTGTGTGTGTGTCTCTGGTTAGGTGTGTGTGTGTCTCTGGTTAGGTGTGTGTGTGTGTGTCTCTGGTTAGATGTGTGTGTGTGTGTGTCTCTGGTCAGGTGTGTGTGTGTGTGTGTCTCTGGTTAGGTGTGTGTGTGTCTCTGGTTAGGTATGTGTGTGTCTCTAGTTAGGTGTGTGTGTCTCTCTGCTTAGGTGTGTGTGTGTGTGTGTGTGTGTCTGGTTAGGTGTGTGTGTGTGTGTCTCTGGTTAGGTGTGTGTGTGTGTCTCTGGTAATGTGTATGTGTGTCTCTCTGGTTAGGTGTGGGTGTGTGTAGGTGTGTCTCTGGTTAGGTGTGTGTGTGTCTCTGGTC
>NC_034190.2:15233565-15310766 GCF_002021735.2 Oncorhynchus kisutch
CTGGTTAGGTGTGTGTGTCTCTGGTCAGCTGTGTGTGTATGTGTGTGTGTCTCTGGTCAGGTGTGTGTGTGTTTCTGGTTAGGTGTGTGTGTGTGTGTGTGTGTCTCTCTGGTTAGGTATATGTGTGTGTGTGTGTGTCTCTGGTTAGGTGTGTGTGTGTGTCTCAGGTTAGGTGTGTGTGTCTCTGGTGAGGTGTGTGTGTGTCTGCTTAGGTGTGTGTGTGTGTGTGTCACTGGTTAGGTGTGTGTTTCACTGCTCAGGTGTGTGTGTCTCTCTGGTTAGGTGTGTGTTTCTCTGGTTAGGTGTATGTCTGTGTGTTTTTTGTTGTTGTTGGTTTGTGTGTGTTTGTATGTGTTTGTGTGTGTCTCTGGTTAGTTGTGTGTGTGTGTGTGTGTGTGTCTCTGGTCAGGTGTGTGTGTGTGTGTGTCTCTGGTCAGGTGTGTGTTTGTCTCTGGTCAGGGGTGTGTGTGTGTGTCTCTGGTCAGGTGTGTGTGTGCCTCTGGTCAAATGTGTGTGTCTTTGTGTGTGTTTCTCTGGTCAGGTGTGTGTGTATGTCTGTCTCTGGTCAGATGTGTGTGTGTGTGTCTCTGGTCAAGTGTGTTTTTGTGTGTGTGTGTCTCTGGTCAGGTGTGTGTGTGCCTCTGGTCAGGTGTGTGTGTGTGTGTCTCTGGTCAGGTGTGTGTGTGTTTGTGTGTGTGTGTGTGTGTGTATGTGTGTGTGTGTCTCTGGTCAGGTGTGTGTGTGTCTCTGGTCAGGTGTGTGTGTGTCTCTGGTCAGGTGTGTGTGTGTTTCTGGTCAGGTGTGTGTGTGTGTTTGTGTGTGTGTGTGTGTCTCATGTCAGGTGTGTGTGTGCCTCTGGTCAAGTGTGCGTGTGTGTGTTTCTCTGGTCAGGTTTGTGTGTGTGTCTCTGGTCAGGTTTGTGTGTGTGTCTCTGGTCAGGTCTCTGGTTCGGTG
This sequence comes from Oncorhynchus kisutch, assembly GCF_002021735.2. Lineage (NCBI taxonomy): Eukaryota > Metazoa > Chordata > Actinopteri > Salmoniformes > Salmonidae > Oncorhynchus > Oncorhynchus kisutch. The sequence continues at coordinate 15,234,520 of NC_034190.2, forward strand.
TCTGTGTCTCTGGTGAGGTGTGTGTGTGTCTGGTTAGGTGTGTGTGTGTCTCTGGTTAGGTGTGTGTGTGTGTGTGTGTCACTGGTTAGGTGTGTGTGTCTCTGGTCAGGTGTGTGTGTGTGTGTCTCTGGTCAGGTGTGTGTGTGTGTGTGTGTGTGAATGTGTATGTGTGTCTCTGGTCAGGTGTGTGTGTGTGTTTCTAGTTTGGTGTGTTTGTGTGTGTGTGTATCTCTGGTTAGGTGTGTGTGTGTGTGTGTCTCAGGTTAGGTGTGTGTGTCTCTGGTGAGGTGTGTGTGTGTGTGTGTGTGTCACTGGTTAGGTGTGTGTGTCTCTGGTCAGCTGTGTGTGTATGTGTGTGTGTCTCTGGTCAGGTGTGTGTGTGTTTCTGGTTAGGTGTGTGTGTGTGTGTGTCTCTCTGGTTAGGTATATGTGTGTGTGTGTGTGTCTCTGGTTAGGTGTGTGTGTGTGTGTCTCAGGTTAGGTGTGTGTGTCTCTGGTGAGGTGTGTGTGTGTGTGTCTGCTTAGGTGTGTGTGTGTGTGTCACTGGTTAGGTGTGTGTTTCACTGCTCAGGTGTGTGTGTCTCTCTGGTTAGGTGTGTGTTTCTCTGGTTAGGTGTATGTCTGTGTGTTTTTTTTGTTGTTGGTTTGTGTGTGTTTGTATGTGTTTGTGTGTGTCTCTGGTTAGTTGTGTGTGTGTGTGTGTGTGTGTGTGTGTGTGTGTGTCTCTGGTCAGGTGTGTGTGTGTGTGTGTGTGTGTGTGTCTCTGGTCAGGTGTGTGTTTGTCTCTGGTCAGGGGTGTGTGTGCCTCTGGTCAAATGTGTGTGTCTTTGTGTGTGTTTCTCTGGTCAGGTGTGTGTGTGTATGTCTGTCTCTGGTCAGATGTGTGTGTGTGTGTCTCTGGTCATGTGTGTGTGTGTGTTTCCCTGGTCAGGTGTGTGTGTGTGTCTCTGGTTAGGTGTGTGTGTCTCTCGTCAGGTGTGTGTGTTTGTGTGTGTTTGTGTGTGTCTGGTTAGGTGTGTGTGTGTGTGTCACTGGTTAGTTGTGTGTCTCTCTGGTTAGGTGTGTGTTTCTCTGGTTAGGTGTATGTCTGTGTGTTTTTTTTGTTGTTGGTTTGTGTGTGTTTGTGTGTGTCTCTGGTTAGTTGTGTGTGTGTGTGTGTGTGTGTGTGTGTGTGTGTGTGTGTGTCTCTGGTCAGGTGTGTGTGTGTGTGTGTGTCTCTGGTCAGGTGTGTGTTTGTCTCTGGTCAGGGGTGTGTGTGCCTCTGGTCAAATGTGTGTGTCTTTGTGTGTGTTTCTCTGGTCAGGTGTGTGTGTGTATGTCTGTCTCTGGTCAGATGTGTGTGTGTGTGTCTCTGGTCATGTGTGTGTGTGTGTTTCCCTGGTCAGGTGTGTGTGTGTGTCTCTGGTTAGGTGTGTGTGTCTCTCGTCAGGTGTGTGTGTTTGTGTGTGTTTGTGTGTGTCTGGTTAGGTGTGTGTGTGTGTGTCACTGGTTAGTTGTGTGTTTCACTGGTCAGGTGTGTGTTTCACTGGTCAGGTGTGTGTGTGTCTCTGGTTAGGTGTGTGTGTGTTTCTCTGGTTAGGAGTGTGTGTGTGTGTGTGTGTGTGTCTCTGGTTAGGTGTGTGTGTGTTTCTCAAGTTAGTTGCGTGTGTGTGTTTCTGGTTAGGTGTGTGTGTGTCTCTGGTCAGGTATGTGTGTGTCTCTGGTCAGGTGTGTGTGTGTGTCTCTGGTCAGGTGTGTGTGTGTGTGTCTCTGGTCAAGTGTGTTTTTGTGTGTGTGTGTCTCTGGTCAGGTGTGTGTGTGCCTCTGGTCAGGTGTGTGTGTGTGTGTCTCTGGTCAGGTGTTTGTGTGTGTGTGTATGTGTGTGTGTGTCTCTGGTCAGGTGTGTGTGTGTCTCTGGTCAGGTGTGTGTGTGTGTCTCTGGTCAGGTGTGTATCTGTGTGTTTTTTTTTGTTGGTTTGTGTGTGTCTCTGGTTAGTTGTGTGTGTGTGTGTGTGTGTCTCTGGTCAGGTGTGTGTGTGTGTGTGTGTGTCTCTGGTCAGGTGTGTGTTTGTCTCTGGTCAGGGGTGTGTGTGTGTGTGTCTCTGGTCAGGTGTGTGTGTGCCTCTGGTCAAATGTGTGTGTCTTTGTGTGTGTTTCTTTGGTCAGGTGTGTGTGTGTGTCTGTCTCTGGTCAGATGTGTGTGTGTGTGTCTCTGGTCATGTGTGTGTGTGTGTTTCCCTGGTCAGGTGTGTGTGTGTGTCTCTGGTTAGGTGTGTGTGTCTCTCGTCAGGTGTGTGTGTTTGTGTGTGTTTGTGTGTGTCTGGTTAGGTGTGTGTGTGTGTCACTGGTTAGTTGTGTGTTTCACTGGTCAGGTGTGTGTTTCACTGGTCAGGTGTGTGTGTGTCTCTGGTTAGGTGTGTGTGTGTTTCTCTGGTTAGGAGTGTGTGTGTGTGTGTGTGTGTGTGTGTGTGTGTGTCTCTGGTTAGGTGTGTGTGTGTTTCTCAAGTTAGTTGCGTGTGTGTGTTTCTGGTTAGGTGTGTGTGTGTCTCTGGTCAGGTATGTGTGTGTCTCTGGTCAGGTGTGTGTGTGTGTCTCTGGTCAGGTGTGTGTGTGTGTCTCTGGTCAAGTGTGTTTTTGTGTGTGTGTGTCTCTGGTCAGGTGTGTGTGTGCCTCTGGTCAGGTGTGTGTGTGTGTGTCTCTGGTCAGGTGTGTGTGTGTTTGTGTGTGTGTGTGTATGTGTGTCTCTGGTCAGGTGTGTGTGTGTCTCTGGTCAGGTGTGTGTGTGTCTCTGGTCAGGTGTGTGTGTGTTTGTGTGTGTGTGTGTCTCATGTCAGGTGTGTGTGTGCCTCTGGTCAAGTGTGCGTGTGTGTGTTTCTCTGGTCAGGTTTGTGTGTGTGTCTCTGGTCAGGTTTGTGTGTGTGTCTCTGGTCAGGTCTCTGGTTCGGTGTCTGTGTCTCTGGTGAGGTGTGTGTGTGTCTGGTTAGGTGTGTGTGTGTCTCTGGTTAGGTGTGTGTGTGTGTGTGTCACTGTTTAGGTGTGTGTGTCTCTGGTCAGGTGTGTGTGTGTGTGTCTCTGGTCAGGTGTGTGTGTGTGTGTGTGTGTATGTGTGTGTGAATGTGTATGTGTGTCTCTGGTCAGGTGTGTGTGTTTCTAGTTTGGTGTGTTTGTGTGTGTGTGTATCTCTGGTTAGGTGTGTGTGTGTGTCTCAGGTTAGGTGTGTGTGTCTCTGGTGAGGTGTGTGTGTGTGTGTGTGTGTGTGTGTCACTGGTTAGGTGTGTGTGTCTCTGGTCAGCTGTGTGTGTATGTGCTTCTACACCTGCATTGCTTGCTGTTTGGGGTTTTAGGCTGGGTTTCTGTACAGCACTTTGAGATATCAGCTGATGTACGAAGGGCTATTATAAATAAATTTGATTGGATTGATTGATGTGTGGTGTCTGGTCAGGTTGTGTGTGTGTTTCTGGTTAGGTGTTGTGTGTGTGTTGTCTCTGGTCAGCTGTGTGTGTATGTGTGTGTGTCTCTGGTCAGGTGTGTGTGTGTTCTGGTTAGGTGTGTGTGTGTGTGTGTGTCTCTCTGGTTAGGTATATGTGTGTGTGGTGTGTGTCTCTGGTTAGGTGTGTGTGTGTGTGTCTCAGGTTAGGTGTGTTGTGTCTCTGGTGAGGTGTGTGTGTGTGTGTCTGCTTAGGTGTGTGTGTGTGTGTCACTGGTTAGGTGTGTGTTTCACTGCTCAGGTGTGTGTGTCTCTCTGGTAGGTGTGTGTTTCTCTGGTTAGGTGTATGTCTGTGTGTTTTTTTTGTTGTTGGTTTGTGTGTGTTTGTATGTGTTTGTGTGTGTCTCTGGTTAGTTGTGTGTGTGTGTGTGTGTGTGTGTGTGTGTGTGTCTCTGGTCAGGTGTGTGTGTGTGTGTGTGTGTGTGTGTCTCTGGTCAGGTGTGTGTTTGTCTCTGGTCAGGGGTGTGTGTGCCTCTGGTCAAATGTGTGTGTCTTTGTGTGTGTTTCTCTGGTCAGGTGTGTGTGTGTATGTCTGTCTCTGGTCAGATGTGTGTGTGTGTGTCTCTGGTCATGTGTGTGTGTGTGTTTCCCTGGTCAGGTGTGTGTGGTGTGTCTCTGGTTAGGTGTGTGTGTCTCTCGTCAGGTGTGGTGTGTTTGTGTGTGTTTGTGTGTGTCTGGTTAGGTGTGTGTGTGTGTGTCACTGGTTAGTTGTGTGTCTCTCTGGTTAGGTGTGTGTTTCTCTGGTTAGGTGTATGTCTGTGTGTTTTTTTTTGTTGTTGGTTTGTGTGTTTGTGTGTGTCTCTGGTTAGTTGTGTGTGTGTGTGTGTGTGTGTGTGTGTGTGTGTGTGTGTGTCTCTGGTCAGGTGTGTGTGTGTGTGTGTGTCTCTGGTCAGGTGTGTGTTGTCTCTGGTCAGGGGTGTGTGGTGCCTCTGGTCAAATGTGTGTGTCTTTGTGTGTGTTTCTCTGGTCAGGTGTGTGTGTGTATGTCTGTCTCTGGTCAGATGTGTGTGTGTGTGTCTCTGGTCATGTGTGTGTGTGTGTTTCCCTGGTCAGGTGTGTGTGTGTGTCTCTGGTTAGGGTGTGTGTGTCTCTCGTCAGGTGTGTGTGTTTGTGTGTGTTTGTGTGTGTCTGGTTAGGTGTGTGTGTGTGTGTCACTGGTTAGTTGTGTGTTTCACTGGTCAGGTGTGTGTTTCACTGGTCAGGTGTGTGTGTGTCTCTGGTTAGGGTGTGTGTGTGTTTCTCTGGTTAGGAGTGTGTGTGTGTGTGTGTGTGTGTCTCTGGTTAGGTGTGTGTGTGTTTCTCAAGTTAGTTGCGTGTGTGTGTTTCTGGTTAGGTGTGTGTGTGTCTCTGGTCAGGTATGTGTGTGTCTCTGGTCAGGTGTGTGTGATGTGTCTCTGGTCAGGTGTGTGTGTGTGTGTCTCTGGTCAAGTGTGTTTTTGTGTGTGTGTGTCTCTGGTCAGGTGTGTGTGTGCCTCTGGTCAGGTGTGTGTGTGTGTGTCTCTGGTCAGGTGTTTGTGTGTGTGTGTATGTGTGTGTGTGTCTCTGGTCAGGTGTGTGTGTGTCTCTGGTCAGGTGTGTGTGTGTGTCTCTGGTCAGGTGTGTATCTGTGTGTTTTTTTTTGTTGGTTTGTGTGTGTCTCTGGTTAGTTGTGTGTGTGTGTGTGTGTGTCTCTGGTCAGGTGTGTGTGTGTGTGTGTGTGTCTCTGGTCAGGTGTGTGTTTGTCTCTGGTCAGGGGTGTGTGTGTGTGTGTCTCTGGTCAGGTGTGTGTGTGCCTCTGGTCAAATGTGTGTGTCTTTGTGTGTGTTTCTTTGGTCAGGTGTGTGTGTGTGTCTGTCTCTGGTCAGATGTGTGTGTGTGTGTCTCTGGTCATGTGTGTGTGTGTGTTTCCCTGGTCAGGTGTGTGTGTGTGTCCTCTGGTTAGGTGTGTGTGTCTCTCGTCAGGTGTGTGTGTTTGTGTGTGTTTGTGTGTGTCTGGTTAGGTGTGTGTGTGTGTCACTGGTTAGTTGTGTGTTTCACTGGTCAGGTGTGTGTTTCACTGGTCAGGTGTGTGTGTGTCTCTGGTTAGGTGTGTGTGTGTTTCTCTGGTTAGGAGTGTGTGTGTGTGTGTGTGTGTGTGTGTGTGTGTGTCTCTGGTTAGGTGTGTGTGTGTTTCTCAAGTTAGTTGCGTGTGTGTGTTTCTGGTTAGGTGTGTGTGTGTCTCTGGTCAGGTATGTGTGTGTCTCTGGTCAGGTGTGTGTGTGTGTCTCTGGTCAGGTGTGTGTGTGTGTCTCTGGTCAAGTGTGTTTTTGTGTGTGTGTGTCTCTGGTCAGGTGTGTGTGTGCCTCTGGTCAGGTGTGTGTGTGTGTGTCTCTGGTCAGGTGTGTGTGTGTTTGTGTGTGTGTGTGTATGTGTGTCTCTGGTCAGGTGTGTGTGTGTCTCTGGTCAGGTGTGTGTGTGTCTCTGGTCAGGTGTGTGTGTGTTTGTGTGTGTGTGTGTCTCATGTCAGGTGTGTGTGTGCCTCTGGTCAAGTGTGCGTGTGTGTGTTTCTCTGGTCAGGTTTGTGTGTGTGTCTCTGGTCAGGTTTGTGTGTGTGTCTCTGGTCAGGTCTCTGGTTCGGTGTCTGTGTCTCTGGTGAGGTGTGTGTGTGTCTGGTTAGGTGTGTGTGTGTCTCTGGTTAGGTGTGTGTGTGTGTGTGTCACTGTTTAGGTGTGTGTGTCTCTGGTCAGGTGTGTGTGTGTGTGTCTCTGGTCAGGTGTGTGTGTGTGTGTGTGTGTATGTGTGTGTGTGAATGTGTATGTGTGTCTCTGGTCAGGTGTGTGTGTTTTCTAGTTTGGTGTGTTTGTGTGTGTGTGTATCTCTGGTTAGGTGTGTGTGTGTGTCTCAGGTTAGGTGTGTGTGTCTCTGGTGAGGTGTGTGTGTGTGTGTGTGTGTGTGTGTCACTGGTTAGGTGTGTGTGTCTCTGGTCAGCTGTGTGTGTATGTGCTTCTACACCTGCATTGCTTGCTGTTTGGGGGTTTTAGGCTGGGTTTCTGTACAGCACTTTGAGATATCAGCTGATGTACGAAGGGCTATATAAATAAATTTGATTGATTGATTGATGTGTGTGTGTCTCTGGTCAGGTGTGTGTGTGTTTCTGGTTAGGTGTGTGTGTGTGTGTGTCTCTCTGGTTAGGTATATGTGTGTGTGTGTGTGTCTCTGGTTAGGTGTGTGTGTGTGTCTCAGGTTAGGTGTGTGTGTCTCTGGTGAGGTGTGTGTGTGTGTGTGTGTGTCTGCTTAGGTGTGTGTGTGTGTGTGTGTGTCACTGGTTAGGTGTGTGTTTCACTGCTCAGGTGTGTGTGTCTCTCTGGTTAGGTGTGTGTCTGTGTGTTTTTTTGTTGTTGGTTTGTGTGTGTTTGTATGTGTTTGTGTGTGTCTCTGGTTAGTTGTGTGTGTGTGTGTGTGTGTGTGTGTGTCTCTGGTCAGGTGTGTGTGTGTGTGTGTGTCTCTGGTCAGGTGTGTGTTTGTCTCTGGTCAGGGGTGTGTGTGTGTGTGTGTCTCTGGTCAGGTGTGTGTGTGCCTCTGGTCAAATGTGTGTGTCTTTGTGTGTGTTTCTCTGGTCAGGTGTGTGTGTGTGTCTGTCTCTGGTCAGATGTGTGTGTGTGTGTCTCTGGTCATGTGTGTGTGTGTGTTTCCCTGGTCAGGTGTGTGTGTGTGTCTCTGGTTAGGTGTGTGTGTCTCTCGTCAGGTGTGTGTGTTTGTGTGTGTTTGTGTGTGTCTGGTTAGGTGTGTGTGTGTGTGTCACTGGTTAGTTGTGTGTTTCACTGGTCAGGTGTGTGTTTCACTGGTCAGGTGTGTGTGTGTCTCTGGTTAGGTGTATGTGTGTTTCTCTGGTTAGGAGTGTGTGTGTGTGTGTGTGTGTCTCTGGTTAGGTGTGTGTGTGTTTCTCAAGTTAGTTGCGTGTGTGTGTTTCTGGTTAGGTGTGTGTGTGTCTCTGGTCAGGTGTGTGTGTGTGTCTCTCTGGTTAGGTATGTGTGTGTGTGTGTCTGTGTCTCTGGTTAGGTGTGTGGTTGTTTGAATGTGTTTGTGTGTGTCTCTGGTTAGGTGAGTGTGTGTGTCTCTGGTCAGGTGTGTGTGTTTGTGTTTCTCTGATCAGGGGTGTGTGTGTGTGTGTCTCTGGTCAGGTGTGTGTGTGTGTGTGTCTCTGGTCAGGTGTGTGTGTCTCTGGTCATGTGTGTGTGTGTGTGTTTCTCTGATCAGTTGTGTGTGTCTCTGGTCAGGTGTGTGTGTGTGTCTCTCTGGTTAGGTGTGTGTGTCTTTGGTCAGGTTTGTGTGTTTATGTGTGTGTCTGGTTAGGTGTGTGTGTGTCTCTGGTCAGGTGTGTGTGTATCTCTGGTTAGGTGTGTGTGTGTGTGTGTGTGTGTGTGTGTGTGTGTGTGTGTGTGTGTGTGTGTGTGTGTGTGTGTGTGTGTGTGTGTGTGTGTGTGTCTCTGGTTAGGCGTGTGTGTGTGTCTCTGGTTAGGCGTGTGTGTGTGTCTCTGGTCAGCTGTGCGTGTGTGTCTCTGGTCAGGTGTGTGTGTGTCTCTGGTCTGGTGTGTGTTTTTCTCTGGTCAGGTGTGTGTGCGTGTGTGCGTGTGTGTGTGTGTCTCGTCAGGTGTGTGTGCATTCCTGTCCCTCCCTGTGGTTCTCACAGGCTCTCATAATTGCTGTCGCCTGGCTGGGCTGGGAGAGCGGAGAGAGGAAGAGAGGGGAGAGGAGGGAAGAGAGGAGGGAGGAGTGGTGAAGGGAGAGGGAGGGAGGGAGAGGAGAGAGTATAGACAGAGTACATTCCTCCCAGGCTTTCTGTCTTTATGTCATAACCTAGTCTACCTGACTCCCACTCCCCTACCTGTCCAGAATGCATTTAGCAAACCTCTGGAATTCTCTCTGACAGACGTGGGAGGAGGGGAAGATGGGGGATTTTCTCTCTCCCTTTCTGTCTCTCTTGCTCTCTCTCTCTCTCTTCCCACTCTTTCACTCTGTCTGTTCTTTGATTCTTCCCCTCAGACAGATGTTCCACTAAGGTTACAGTACACCTTTGGAGACGAAGACTTTCATGTCTTCTGTTTTTTATGACACTGTGAATGTGCAAAGCTTTTTAATTAGGCCTTTCCCAGACAAACCCCAAGGCTGCAGTAGCGCCACTCAGTCTGCTCTCTCTCTCTCTCTCTCTCTCTCTCTCTCTCTCTCTCTCTCTCTCTCTCTCTCTCTCTCTCCCCCTCTCTCTCTCTCTCTCTCGCCCCCTCTCTCTCTCCCTCTCTCTCTCCCCCTCTCTCTCTCTCTCTCTCTCTCTTATCTCTCTCTCTAGGTTCTCTCTCTCTCTCCCCCTCTCTCTCTCCCCCCCTCTCTCTCTCTCTCTCTCTCACTGCATCCTCCCTCTCTTTCTCTCTCACACACTCCATCTCTCTCTCTTCTCTCTCTCTCTCTCTTAATTCATTATACTTTATTGACATGGCACATTATATTACTTACATTATCCATGTACACATTTAACAACAATGGTGGGACCAACAGCAATAAGGCATCAATAATATAGTAGGAGTAGTAGTAGAAATGGTATTAACATTTACAACAACAATATTAATGAGAATAATAATACATTAAAGCAGTAGTAGTAGACCAGTCTCAACCTGACTGAGAAGACACATGACATGGTATGAAAACCAAAATTAAATGGGGAAATATTATTGACATTACTGCACTGGTCGTCCCTCAGGTTGTGGCAGGAAGACACATAGCGAGGGACAGGCTGCCAAAACTGCACATTTTGTCTTTTATAGTTTCAAATTATTCGTACTGAATGATCATTTTGGGAAAGAAATATAATCTTAGGTCTGAGTATTTGTCACAGTGTAATAGGAAATGCAGCTCTGTCTCTACCTCTCCCCTGGAGCAGAGTGAGCACACCCTGTCCTCTCTGGACAGCCAGGTTTGTCTGTGATGACCAGTCTCTATAGCCAGACTGTGCTCATTGAGTCTGTACTTAGTCAGTGTTTTCCTCAGTTTTCTATCAGTCACAGTGGTCAGATAGTCTGCCACTATGTACTGTTTGTTTAGAGACAAAAAGCATTGAAGTTGACGTACATTTTTTGTGGTGTCTTTCCAATAGGTGATTTATTTTAATTTTGCTTTGTGGTAATTTGGTCATATTTTCTGAGTGCTCTCCTGAGGCTCTATGGAGTTGGTTTGGGTTAGTGATCTGAGCATCAGAACCGGCTGAGGGGACTCCTCTCTTGTTTCATCTCTTGACATTGTAGGGCTGTGTGATGATATGTTTCAGGGTTGCTTATTTGTTCTATTCCAATAAGGGGGGGCTATTGGCCCAATTCTGCTCTGCATGCAGTATTTTGATTGGATGTTTGTCCCATTTGGTAAATTCATTATTAGAGAGGGGACCCCATACTTCGCTGCCATTTTGTGCCAGATTGTAATTTCCATTTTAATGTTGCTTATAATGACATAGAATGCTCTTCTTGCTTTGTCTCTCAGCTCGTTCACAGCCATGTGAAAGCTACCTGTGTTGCTAATATTTAGTCCTGGATTGATCTCTCTCTCACTGCACCCCCCCCTCTCTCTCACTGCACCCCCCCCCCTCTCTCTCTCTCTCTGCATCCCCCCTCTCTCTCTCTCTCTCTCTGCATCTCCCTCTCTCTCACTGCGTCTCTCTCTCTCTGCTCCTCTCCCTCTCTCTCCCTCTCTCTCTCTGCTCCTCTCCCTCTCTGCCCCCCTCTCTCTCATTCTCTCTCTCTGACCCTCTCGCTCTCACTGCATCCCCCCTCTCTCTCTCTCTCTCTCTGCATCTCCCTCTCTCTCACTGCGTCTCTCTCTCTCTCTCTCTGCCCCTCTCGCTCTCACTGCATCCCACCTCTCTCGCGTGCTCTCGCTCTCTCTCTCTCTCTGCAGCTTTTTAAAATTTGTTTCGTTCACACCTTAAGTATTTCACTGCAACTACATCTGGGACCCTGTGCATGTGACTAAATCATCTCACTCTCTACTTCCCTGTCTGACTCATGCTCCCATCTCTCTCTGTGTGTTTCAGCACAATAAACCCCTCTACTCCTTTGAGGACAACGCTGACTACGTCTATGATGTCATGGGGTCCTCTGTGCACCTGGCTCTGTTTGCCGCTGTGGACGGGATTGGTCGGCTGGATCTGTGGAACCTCAATAATGACACAGAGGTTTCTGAATGTGTGTGTGTGATATGGAGAGAGAAAGACATGTCTCAATCTTTGTCACAGTATTGCGCGCGTGTGTGTGTGTGTGTGTGTGTGTGTGTGTGTGTGTGTGTGTGTGTGTGTGTGTGTGTGTGTGTGTGTGTGTGTGTGTGCTTGTGCTTGTGCTTGTTTGTGTGTATTTGTATCCGTCTTTGCGTGTGTGTTAAAGTGTGTCCCCAGGGCCTTTCCTGTTGGACTGGAGCCAAACCACACAGCCCAACACCAGCATTCCCAGCAGCCACCTCTTTGTGTGGGCGTTCCCTTCCCCACAAGATCTCCCTAAATCAGCCCGGTGACATCTCCTCACCCACTCCCACCAAACGCACCATCAACACTTCCACAACCATCATCATAACGCTCCCTTCTCCTACCCACTGAAACCTTGTGACAGCAATGCTCAAAGGCTCCCACAACCATCCCCTCCACCAAACGCCCCCTCAACGTTCCCACAACCATCCCCTAACACTCCCCTCTCCTCCCCACTCAAAAGCGGTGACACCAGTACTCAAATGCTCTCACAACCATCCTCTAACGCTCCTCCAACCACCCCATAAGGCTCTCCTCCACTCCAACTCTGTCCCACCAGCTCACAGCTGTCCACAGACCACTCTTCTTTGTCTTCTTCGGTCCCAAGATAAAAATACACCTTTTAGATCTGAGCAGCAATTTGATCATCTCACTTGACCCTTGTTGGCTTCTATCCATCATGTCATCATGTATACGTCCCAAATGGCACCCTATTCCCTATAGTCTACTACTTTTTACCAGAGTCCATCCAAAATGGCAGCCTATGCACAACATAGATTGTAGGGTGCCATTTGGGTTGCAGCTATAGTGATTGATCACAACTGAAGAGATATTTAAGAGTTATTTCTGGCATGTATTGTTGGGGTTACACCATCAGTAACCTCATGGTGCCAGTATGTTGCCTTTCTAGCCCAGTCCTTGGTCTTTGCCTCGACTTCTTTGGCAAGTCTACAATCACCACGTAGCAGTGATTGACATCTAGGTACCTCACCCATAGGTAGGAGGGTCTGATCAGAAAACCAATGCTGAATTTCCGAATTGGTTTAAATTAGGTTAGGTTAGGGGGTTAAGGTTATGGTAAGGTTAGGTTTTAGATTTTGGCTAGTTCGTCTGTCAATGGGATGCTGGTCACAAAAGTCCCCTTAGGCCAGGATTTAATTCAAGGTGCTTTATTGAACAGCACACTAGACAGCCGAACAATGCACCTTTTAAAGGCCTTTTCCACAACGTTTGTGTACATCACATTCACAGTAACCGCTGCACATGTCATGTCAAGCGTAAATGAAATGAGGTCACTGCTCTATAACATGCATCAGATTGAATCCCAGCCTTAGTCTCTCCCAGGTAGGAGGGCTCCCTCCAGTACTGTCCTGTCACAACAAACTAAACCTTCCTAAGGTGGAGTAACTAAAACACTGCCCCTCTTCCCCAGAGGCTACTGCCCTCTGTCTACATTGAGTTACTGAGGGGCGAGTAGGGGCGCTGGGGGGCACAGAGGTCACCCTTTCATGGCTCAGGTCAAAAGTGAGATGAAAGGGGTGACCGCTCCCTCTCTTTTTGGCATTTCCACGGATACCATGTCCACAGACCCTCCTCTCTAATTATATATCTGGTCCATGATTGATATTCTCTCTCTTTTTCTGTGTGCGTTTCTGTCTTTACCTCTCCCTTTCTCCACCATTCCTCTCTCCCATGTTTAACCCCTACCCCCGATCCAGCTCCGTGATAGTAGCTGTGACATTTGGGCCTTGGGGTTTGCCCTTTTGGGACTATACCATTGGTTCCATTGTATCACTCAAGCACAACTAGCTAAAGATATCCAATGCTATTTGAACCCAGGTCTGATGGACAGACACACACCCTTAATCCCAGTCTCTAACAGGGACAGGGGACTGGAGAAGGAAAGGGATTGAGCGTACAGTGGGCCCTGGTCAAACGTAGTGCCCTATATAGTAACTAGGCAAGTCAGTTAAGAACATGAACAGAGCCCTGGTCAAACCAGTGCACTAAATAGGGAATAGGATGCCATTTGGGACAGATCATTGAGAAACTACACGTTAAACCCAGCCTCTCTCCAATTACCACATTACAGAGGACTACATTTAGAAGACACCGCACACACACAAAGCACAAACCAGAGCCCAAAAAGACTTTGCGGTAGAGGTAAACGTAATGTGGATGCCGTTTTAAAAGAACGAAGGATACAGGAAGAATAGAAGAGAAATTCAAATACAAACATTCATGACAATGCTGCCTGACGGGTGAATAAACACACAGTAAAAGAGATGAACCTACTAGGCCCTTACATGGAGCTGAGAGGACATGTTCCAGAAGAATGGGTTGTATACTTAAAGGACCAGTGCAGTCAAACATTATCTCCTGTGTTTTATATGCACACAATGAGGTAGGAATAATACTGTGGAGTTGAGAAAATGATGATAAGGCTGTTTTAGAGCTGATTGAAAAGAGCCTGAAATGTTTGTCTCTTTTGGTGGGATGGAGTTTTGACCTGCCTGGCAACATCACCAGGCGGTATAAGTTAATAGACCAATAACAAAGAGTTTCAAACCTCTCTGCCAATAACATTTAGTTTCCAGGTTACATATCCCTCCCATTATGCTCGTCCAATTAGGCCCTAACTCGGACCACCTAGTAAAAATCTTGCTTGAGCTCTTAGCGAAGAAGATATTTTTGACCATTTTAATCAAATTTAAAAAACAGTAAGGTACTTTATTGTTTCCCAGAAATGATATTGAGATAAAAATGGCTGCATTGGATCTTTATGACTTAAGACTCTACAGACTGTTCTTGTTACTCAGTAAAATGGCATCCTATTCCATACACAATGCACCCTATGGGCCCAGGTCAAAAGTAGTGCACTATGTAGGGTGCCATTTGTTCATATCATACCTCTCCTGCATGGTAGATCCACAGACGGCCCTCCGAGTCACCCACGGCTACCTCCTTGCCCCCCGACCCCCAACATACCCTGTTCAGGGCGCAGGCTCCCTCGATAGTCACACTGGCTGTGGGGACCTTGGGCACACAGGGTTACAAAAGTCAATTAATCAATTCATACATCCACCCATTCATACAGTTTCACCCGCATAGTATATTAATTCGTGTTTTACAAACATGCTCCTTCCTAAGAACTGCCGAAGAGCAAGCGAAGGTGACAGTGGCAATAAACTCAACACTACTATTTCAGGTTTTACTCATAGCGGTATAATAACATTAGCACCAGCAGATTGTTTAGTACATTCTCAGACAGACTGATGTCTTCATACAGTAGACTATGGCTACTTCAGCTCCATGTGAAATAACAATATGAAACTTTTAATGAGCCATATAAATCTTCTTAGAGCCCTCCACTACACTCAGGACAGCCTGGAGGCTATAGGCTGCTCAGGAGGAATGAACACAGATGATCCAAGATTCGTCCCAAATTGCACCCTATTCCCGACATAGTGCACTACTTTTGACCAGGGCCCATATGACTCTTGTCGAAAGAAGTGCAATGTAGGTAATAGGGTGCCATTTGGGACGTAGACCCAGAGTAATAGCCTGATCCCAGATCAGTATGTGCATTAGCTATCGCAGTCCAGCCAGAGGGGTTGTCTAAAGCACAATCAAGATCTGGGACCAGTCCATATATGATTATGTCTGCTATCAGGGTCTGCTGAAGAACTATTGCACTTGACAGATAGGACTAGTTTATGACACACGTCGCCGTTGGAGACAGAAGCCTCGGCATCACGTCGGCTAATACGACAGCTTCCCCGCTCCAGAGCAGGGCTAACCACAGACTGGCTGCTATTAGACTGACTGACTAGCGGCTGTGTGTTTGTGAAGGGGAAATTAGAACCAGGCCCTCCACCGCTAGGCTAATGCTGTTATGATGACTGTTGCAACATTGTGGGCTCCTCGCATTCTAGCTATCTAGCAGTGTTTGTGTATGTGTTTGAGAGAGACACAGAGAGAGAGAGTGTGTGTGTATTTGTCTGTGTGTGTGTGGGTATGTATGTGTGTGTCTCCAAATGTTTCTCATAAAGCACATTGTTGGAGCAGTCAGTCCATCCTTAATGAACTCTTCCTCCAGACTACACTGTTGCTAAAGGGCTGGAACGTGAGATAGACTGAAGGAAGGAGTGGCTGAGTGGCACCCTATTTAAATAAAGGTGTTCTCAACTGGCCTGGTTAAATAAAGGTGAATTTAAAAAAATACTTTCAAAAAAATGCTCTTCGGGCCTCCCGGGTGGTGCAGTGGTTAAGGGCCCAGGCTCTGTCGTAACCGGCCGCGACCGGGAGGTCCGTGGGGCGACGCACAATTGGCCTAGCGTCGTCCAGGTTAGGGAGGGTTTGGCCGGTAGGGAAATCCTTGTCTCATCGCGCACCAGCGACTCCTGTGGCGTGCCGGGCGCAGTGCGCGCTAACCAAGGTTGCCGGTGCACGGTGTTTCCTCCGGCTTCAGTGTTGGATAAGCGTTAACAGTGAGGCTTGGTTGGGTTGTGTATCGGAGGACGCATGACTTTCAACCTTTGTCTCTCCCGAGCCCGTACGGGAGTTGTAGCGATGAGACAAGATCGTAGCTACTAAAACAATTGGATACCACGAAATTGGGGAGAAAAAGGGGTAAAACATTTTTTTTTTTTTATGCTCTTCTGTGCTCTTCATCCCAAATAACTCCCTATTCCCTATTTAGTGCAATACTATGGGCTCTGGTTAAAAGTAGTGCACTAAATTGGGAATAGGGTGCTATTTAGGACCCCTGGTGTCCTCTAAAAGCTTTGGGTCTTGTCACAGAAAACATCTTAAGTGTTTTCCTTAAGGGTTTACCTTAAGGAATAATTACCTAAGGGAATTGTTTAAGGGCATTACACAAAGCCCCTCAAATATTTATTTAGGTAAGGGCATACAGTGCATTTTCCACATTTTCTTACATTACAGCCTTATTCTAAAATTGATTCAATTGTTTTTTCCCCTCATCAATCTACACACAATACCCATAATGACATCACAATACCCCATAATGACATCACAATACCCCATAATGACTTCACAATACCCCATAATTACAAAGCAAAAACTTGTTTTTATAAATGTTTGCGAATGTACTTAATAATAATAATAATAAAACACTGATATCACATTTATATAAGTATTCAGACCATTTACTCAGTACTTTGTCTTCAGGCCCCTTGACTTTTTCCACATTTTGTTACGTTTTAGCCTTAATATAAAATTGATTAAATAGTTTTTTTCCCATATCAATCTAAAAACCCCATAATGACAAAGCAAATGTATTAAAAAAACTGAAATATCTAATTTCCATAAGTATTCAGACCCTTTACTCAGTGCTTTGTTGAAGCACCTTTGGCAGCGATTACAGCTTCGAGTCTTCTTGGGTATGACGCTACAAGTTTGGCATGCCTATATTTGGGGAGCTTCTCCCATTCTTCTCTGCAGATCCTCTCAAGCTGTCAGGTTGGATGGGGAGCGTCGCTGCACAGCTATTTGCAGGTCTCTCCAGCAATTTTCAAGTCCGTGCTCTGGCTGGGCCACTCAAGGACATTCAGAGACTAGCCCAAAGCCACTCCTTCGTTGTTGTGGCTTTGTGCTTAAGGTTATTGTCCTGTTGGAAGGTGAACCTTTGCCCCAGTCTGAGGTTCTCAGCGCTCTGGAGCAGGTTTTCATCAAGGATCTCTCTGTACTTCTCTCCATTCATCTTTCCCTCGATCCTGACAAGTCTTCCAGTCCCTGCCTCTAATAAATATCCCTTGGGCATGATGCTGGCACCACCATGCTTCACCGTAGGCATGGTGCCAGGTTTCCTCCAGAAGTGATGCTTGACTTTCAGGGCAAAGAGCTCAAACTTGGTTTCATCAGACCAGATCATCTTGTTTGTCATGGTCTAAGAGTCTTTAGGTGCCTTTTGGCAAACTCCAAGCGGGCTGTCATGTGCCTTTTACTGAGGAGTGGCTTCCATCTGGCCACTATACCATAAAGGCCTGATTTGTGGAGTGCTGCAGAGATGGTTGTCTTTCTTGAAGGTTCCATCCCCAAAGAGGAACTCTGGAGTTCTGTCAGACCAAGGCCCTTCTCACCCGACTGCTCAGTTTGGCCGGGCGGGCAGCTCTGGGAAGAGTCTTGGCAGTTCCAAACTTCTTCCATTTAAGAATGATGGAGGCCACTGTGTTCTTCAATGCTGTAGACATTTTTTGGTGCCTTTCTCCAGATCTGTTCCTCGACACATTCCTGTCTCGGAGCTCTACGGACAATTTCTTCGGCCGTAGAGACATGCACTGTGGGACGTTATATAGATAGGTGTGCCTTACCAAATCATGTCCAATCAATTTAATTTACCACAGGTGGACTCAAATCAAGTAGTAGAAACATCTCAAGGATGATAAATGGAAACAGCATTCACCTGAGCTCAATTTCGCGTCTCATAGCAAAGGGTCTGAACACTTATGTAAATAAGGTATTTCTGTTTTTTAATACATTTTCAGAAAAGTCTAAACCTGTTTTCGCTTTGTCATTATGGAATATTGTGTGTAGATTTTTTCATTTTGTACCTTTATTTAACAAGGCAAGTCAGTTAAGAACAAATTCTTATTTTCAATTACATCCTAGGAACAGTGGGTTAACTGCCTTGTTCAGGGGCAGAACTTCTGATTTTTACCTTGTCAGCTCAGGGATTCGATCTTGCAACCTTCCGGTTACTAGTCCAACGCTCTAACCACCAGGCTACCTGTCGCCCCAAAAGATTGATTACTTTCCGAATGCACTGTACATAAGAGGTTTTACAGTAGTTTGAAGGCATACAGTTGAAGTCGGAAGATTACATACACCTTAGCCAAATACATTTAAACTCAGTTTTTCCCCATTACTGACATTTAATCCTAATGAAAATTCCCCGTCTTTGGTAAATTAGGATCACCACTTTATTTTAAGAATGTGAAATGTCAGAATAATAGTAGGGAGAATGATTTATTTCAGCTTTTACTTATTTCATCACTTTCCCAGTGAGTCAGAAGTTTACATACAGTCAATTAGTATTGGTAGCATTGCCTTTAAATTGTTTAACTTGGGTCAAACGTTTCGGGTAGCCTTCCACAAAGCTTCCCACAATAAGTTGGGTGAATTTTGGCCCATTCCTCCTGACAGAGCTGGTGTAACTTAGTCAAGTTTGTAGGCCTCCTTGCTCGCACACGCTTTTTCAGTTCTGTCCACACATTTTCTATAGGATTGAGGTCGGGGCTTTGCGATGGCCACTCCAATACCTTGACTTTGTTGTCCTTAAGCCATTAAGCAAGTATGCTTGGGGTCATTGTCCATTTGGAAGACCCACTTGGGACCAAGCTTTAACTTCCTGACTGATGTCTTGAGATGTTGCTTCAATATATCCATATAATTTTCCATTCTCATGATGCCATCTATTCTGTGAAGTGCACCAGTCCCTCCTGCAGCAAAGCCCCCCCCCCCCCCCAACATGATGCTGAAACCCCTGTGCTTCACGGTTGGGATGGTGTTCTTCGGCTTGCAATCCTCCCCCTTTTTCCTACAAACATAATGATGGTCATTATGGCCAAACAGTTCCCTTTTTGTTTCATCAGACCAGAGGACATTTATCCAAAAAGTACGATCTTTGTCCCCATGTGCAGTTGCAAACCGTAGTCTGGCTTTTTCTGGCGATTTTGGAGCAGTGGCTTCTTCCTTGCTGAGCAGCCTTTCAGGTTATGTTGATATAGGACTCATTTTACTGTGGATATAGATACTTTTGTACCGGTTTCCTCCAGCATCTTCACAAGAGCCTTTGCTGTTGTTCTGGGATTGATTTACACTTTTCGCACCAAAGTACGTTCATCTCTAGGAGACAGAACGCGTCTCCTTCCTGAGTGGTATGACGGGTGCGTGGTCCCATGGGGTTTATACTTGCGTACTATTGTTTGTACAGATGAACGTGGTACCTTCAGGTGTTTGGAAATTGCTCCCAAGGATGAACCAGACTTGTGGAGGTGCACCATTTTTTTCTGAGGTCTTGGCTGATTTCCCATGATGACAAGCAAAGAGGCACTGAGTTTGAAGGTAGGCATTGAAATACATGCACAGGTACACCTCCAATTGACTCAAATTATGTCATTAACCGAAACAGAAGCTTCTAAAGCCATGACATAATTTTCTGTAATTTTCCAAGCTGTTTAAAGGCACAGTCAACTTAGTGTATGTAAACGTCTGACCCACTGGAATTGTGATACAGTGAATAATCTGTCTTTAAACAATTGTTGGAAAAATGACTTGTGTCATGCACAAAGTAGATGTCCTAACCCACTTGCCAAAACTATATTTTGTTAACAAGACATTTGTGGAGTGGTTGAAAAAACGAGTTTTAATGACTCCAATCTAAGTGTATGTAAACTTCCAATCTCAACTGTATAGCAAAAATAGTATCTGGTTACCATGGAGATGGCCTCATTCACTGGCTAAAGTCTCCTCAGAGAGATCGCTTTAATTTTGTGAGATTGCAAACTAGAACTTCTACAATCAAGACAGGATAACCAAATTGCTTCAGAAGATAATAAACCATGTTTCTTATAGTTACATTTTTCTCAACTTGTTTATATTACTTTCTAGTAAGTCAAGCTAGCTTAGAGTTGATATAGCTAGCTAGCTTTGTAGCCATGGATTGTGCCCCTTCCATTGTTTAGCTAAGTAGCTAGCTAGCTGATGCAGTTAAGGGACCTCATGGGCACCCTTAACTTTTTCACTTCATTTAAGGGGGCTGTTCACCTTAAAATGTTTTGTGCAACGGAGTTAAATTTAAGGAAACTTTAAGGGAAAAGATAAGGGGGAAATTAACTTTGTTATATGCAACCGGGCCCTGCTTGGTCCCCTCCCACCTCCTTATTGCTGGTTAATTATAGCCTGCAGAGTGGTAACCGTGGTGACAGCCTGGGTGGCAGCCACGGCAACTAACCAAGCGGCTTCTCATTTCACTATCACCGCAGTGCTCCGCCATGAAACGTTACGAGAAGTCACAGTCACATAGAACTTGTAACGATTGAAACATAGATATGAGTATGTAACGACGATAGTCACTTGACGATTGACTAGAACAGCATGAAGCTTCAACTAAAAGCTCCAGAAGTATTATTTGTAGTGTCCTCTTTCCTTGAGGGTAGAATATAGACAAAACCGTACATATACTGGACTGTATTTGCTCATGAGGCTAAACCAGCCAATCTGATCCTGACAAAGACTCAGTAATTGATTAAAACATAATCCTTAGTATATGAAATACCATTGGGGGTATGGATACCAGTGTGAGTGGATACATTGTTTTTCTCTCTGTGTTACCTCTCAGCTGGCAGTGCCCCACAGTGAGGAATGGGCACACTTCACCCACACCCTGATGGAGCTCAATGCCAACCTGGCCGACGGGGAGGAGGAAGGGCCTGTGGAACTGACACCATAGGATTGGATGGATCACCTACGGTGGGATCAAATGGGATCACCATCCAACCGTCGACAGGCGCCGTGGGAAAATCACTAGTGCATCCAGCCTATCAGAAGGCTTTGTTCTTACACCTTTATGACATCATTCCACACACCTATCTAAGTAGCAGCATGTGTTCTAGACCCCGCCCCTTCAGTCTCTGTGACAGGCTACTAAACAGAGGTATGTCCAGGCTAGGACCACCTTCTCTACTCTATTTGCATCACTGTTTTGGGGGGATTTATTTTGTAGTAAGTTATGTTAATGTACGTTAGTTGTATGAGACTAACTAGAGAACATCTAGCTTCTTTTCATTTTATTAATTTATGTGGTCAGTTGTCATTCAGCGGTATTGCTTATAACCTAAATGAACTCCATATCAAATCATAGGTCCTACTACAGTTGTGAAGCCCTATGAAACTAGCAGTGAGAACTGTTAGACTGGGCCTATAGAGCTATTGTCATGTTTCCAAAGTCTCATGTTCACAGTGCTTTTGTTGTGCTTTTCTCTGTACCCAACCCCCTGCATGCATGCAACACATTTACAGATTCATACAGCTTCCTAGACATGTCAGCAACTGCTTTATGTCAATGTTATAGGAATATAATGTACAGTTGAAGTCAGAAGTTTACATACACCTTAGCCAAATACATTTAAACTCAGTTTTTCACAATTCCTGACATTTAATCCAAGTAAAAATTCCCTGTCTTAGGTCAGTTAGGATCACCACTTTATTTTAAGAATGTGAAATGTCAGAATAGCAGCAAAGATAATTATTTATTTCAGCTTTTATTTCTTTCATCACTTTCCCAGTGGGTCAGAAGTTTATATACAGTCAATTAGTATTTGGTAGCATTGCCTTTAAATTGTTTAACTTGGGTCAAATGTTTTGGGTAGCCTTCCACAAGCTTCCCACAATAAGTTGGGTGAATTTTGGCCCATTCCTTCTGACAGAGCTGGTGTAACTGAGTCAGGTTTGTAGGCCTCCTTGCTCGCACACGCTTTTTCAGTTCTGCCCACAAATTCTATATTGGATTGAGGTCAGGGCTTTGTGATGGCCACTCCAAAACCTTGACTTTGATGTCCTTAAGCCATTTTGCCACAACTTTGGAAGTATGCTTGGGGTCATTGTCCATTTGGAAGACCCATTTGCGACCAAGCTTTAACTTCCTGACTGATGTCTTGAGATGTTGCTTCAATATATCCATTTAATTTTCCATCCTCATGATACCATCTAATTCTGTGAAGTGCACCAGTCCCTCCTGCAGCAAAGCACTCCCACAACATGATGCTGAAACCCCCGTGCTTCACGGTTGGGATGGTGTTCTTCGGCTTGCAAGGCTCCCCCTTTTTCTTCCAAACATAATGATGGTCATTATGGCCAAACAGTTCTATTTTTGTTTCATCAGACCAGAGCGCATTTCTCCAAAAAGTACGATCTTTGTCCCCATGTGCAGTTGCAAACTGTAGTCTAGCTTTTTTATGGCGGTTTTGGAGCAGTGGCTTCTTCCTTGCTGAGCGGCCTTTCAGGTTATGTTGATATAGGACTCGTTTTACTGTGGATATAGATACTTTTGTACCGGTTTCCTCCAACATCTTCACAAGGTCCTTTGCTGTTGTTCTGGGATTGATTTGCACTTTTCGCACCAAAGTACATTCATCTCTAGGAGACAGAACTCGTCTCCTTCCTGAGCGGTATGATGGCTGTGTGGTCCCATGGTGTTTATACTTGCGTACTATTGTTTGTACAGATGAACGTGGTATCTTCAGGCATTTGGAAATTGCTCCCAAGGATGAACCAGACTTGTGGAGGTGTACAATTTTCTTTCTGAGGTCTTGACTGATTTCTTTTGGTTTTCCCATGATGTCAAGCAAAGAGGCACTGAGTTTGAAGGTAGGCCTTGAAATACATCCACAGGTACACCTCCAATTGAATCAAATTATGTCAATTAGCCTATCAGAAGCTTCTAAAGCCATGAAGTCATTTTCTGGAAATGTCCAAGCTGTTTAAAGGCCAGTCAACTTAGTGTATGTAAACTTCTGACACACTGGAATTGTGATATAGTGAATTATAAGTGAAATAATCTGTCTGTAAACAATTGTTGGCAAAAATGCTTGTGTCATGCACAAAGTAGATGTCCTAACCGACTTGCCAAAACTTTAGTTTGTTAACAAGACAATTGTGTAGTGGTTGAAAAACGAGTTTCAATTACTCCAACCTAAGTGTATGTAAACTTCTGACTTCAACTGTACGTATGTGAGGGTTATTGCACTGTTCAATGACTACAGGCCTAAGCAACAAATTCCGGTTTAGCACGTTATTTCGTATAAGTGCTACGTGAACTGTAATGAACAAAAGAGACATATTGTAAGCCGCTGTCTACCGTGATACCCGCCAATAAATCATGGCTGAAGAACTGTTAGCTTGTTTACTTCTTGTTGTTGTTTAGCTACTGTAATTATAGTGTCACAAGTTGGCTGTTGTGATTCTGTCCTCGTCTCCAGTGCCAGGCTTCAAGCTTTTCTCTGACTTGTCGCACCATAACATACCACCTTGTCAAAGAACACATGTGCACACACTTTGTTCACTAAGGTTTAATTTCATTAGTACATATACATATTGCTGCCATGCATACAGTAAGGCACAATTATCACACCGTATTCTACTTCTCTCCTGTACTGTACAAGTTTAAATCCGGATGTCTTTCGTGACACCATTGGGCTGTTCCAGAAAGCTGGATAAATACGTTAGCCAGCTAACTGTCCAACATTGCTTCAAATAATGAGATATTTTGAGAAATATAGACTTAGGGCTCTGTTCAGTCTGTATTGCTGAAGCGTTACAGATTGCGTACTAGAAATGAAAAGGTCATTTGTGATAGGGCCGACATACGCAGCGTTTACGGTGAATGCAGTCGCTGTGACCACAAGAACATTGCCTTTAATTGTCAATCACGCTTTAAAGCTGAACTGTGATATGGATTGAATAAAGCCCTTCAAATTGACGAGATATAATTGACTCGGCAACAACAACCAGTATACAAATGAAGATAATACAGTGGGGCCAAAAAAATATTTTGTCAGCCACCAATTGTGCAAGTTCTCCTATTTAAAAAGATGAGAGAGGCCTGTAATTTTCATCATAGGTACACTTCAACTATGACAGATAAAATTAGAAAAAAAACTCCAGAAAATCTTTGTTTCTGGTGTCCTTTGACAGCTCTTTGGTCTTGGCCATAGTGGAGTTTGGAGTGTGACTGTTTGAGGTTGTGGACAGGTGTCTTTTATACTGATAACAAGTTCAAACATGTGCTATTAATACAGGTAACGAGTGGGGGACAGAGGAGCCTCTTAAAGAAGAAGTTACAGGTCTGTGAGAGCCAGAAATCTTGCTTGTTTGTAGGTGACCAAATGCTTATTTTCCATCATAATTCGCAAATATATTCATTAAAAATCATACAATGTGGATTTTTCCCCCTCATTTTGTCTGTCATAGTTGAAGTGTACATATGATGAAAATTACAGGCCTCTCTCATCTTTTTTAAGTGGGAGAACTTGCACAATTGGTGACTGACTAAATTATTTTTTGCCCCACTGTATGTGGTTGTTTATCAAAGTTAACTGGATAACTTCATAATCCTGCTTTCTGGTATACCCCACATCTCTCTACTCTCTCCCCCTGCTCTGTTGTACCCTGATGATTCTTTAAATAGAAATGTATACAACACACAGCCCAGTTTGATCTGACTGAGACAACTAAGGATAACAGACAGTCACTACAATACCATAGTAGGTGTAGTAGTAATACCTTGCAAGTGGTGGTAATAGTGAACAGTATATTACATTCAAGCGTTTTGGTTGGTCAATCTTTTATGTTTTCTTCGCAAATGAAGTTCAAGATCAAGAATATTAGTTTCTTCTCAGTATCCAAAAAGCGACTTGGTGAACTGTATCAATATGTAAATGTGTCTCTCTGTTCCATTCTCATATGTACAGTAGAACCGTCATTCAGATGTGTCTGTTCCGTTCTCATATGTACAGTAGAACCGTCATTCATATGTACAGTAGAACCGTCATTCGGATGTGTCTCTGTTCCGTTCTCATATGTACAGTAGAACCGTCATTCATATGTACAGTAGAACCGTCATTCGGATGTGTCTGTTCCGTTCTCATATGTACAGTAGAACCGTCATTCAGATGTGTCTGTTCCGTTCTCATATGTACAGTAGAACCGTCATTCAGATGTGTCTGTACCGTTCTCATATGTACAGTAGAACCGTCATTCGGATGTGTCTGTTCCGTTCTCATATGTACAGTAGAACCGTGATTCGGATGTGCGTACTTGTGCTACTATCCCCATACTGCGGATAGGGCTCATTCTGTTTGGTATCTATCAGACTCTCAGGTGGAAGACAGTAAAAGCACCATCATATAAAGTGATGGTTAGACCAAGATTCAATCAAAGGCACGTTGTAGACGAGCACATTGAACTGTCAAGTGTCTTTTAAAGAGATGGCCTTCATGGTAAATACGGTACATGTCGGCTCAGGTGTAAATGACCTTTAAAAGCAAGTGCAATGCACATGTTGACAATGCACTTTTGAATGAGTCCCGGCCTTAGTGATGATGTAATGAAAGGAAGCAGTCCAGGTCTAATTCAAGTCATGGCCAGCCCCTCCACTACTGTGCATATTACTGTATGAAAAGACAAACTGGAACACTACTCTAGACACACATTGTCAGTACTGTAGATATCACTTGATCGTCACAATAAGACTGACTCAAAAAGTAATCTTTACGGGTAGCTAAGACAAAAACAGAAGCTAAAACAACGTTTTTGTGTTTCTAGACCATGATGTAGAAAGGTACATTTCTGAAGATCATAATAGCTTAAAAAAATTATCATCAACTAAAACAGACACATATTTATCTTTAAAGCCTAGAGAGGCAGATCATACTACTCACAATGTGCTTCTCTTTCGGGTGGAATATTCCAAGTGCTCGACTAGCTGGGGGTGGGAGGGAGAGGGTGTAATGATTGCACGTGTGCTCTATTCTGCCCCCTATGTGTGGGCAGAGGGGGTTCAATTCAAGGGGCGTCCTTCTTGGACCGGGGGGTTACTTGAACGTTGTATCTTGGGAGGTGGAGTCCAAATTTGCTCTCGGTGCCAGCGAACGTGGCCACGGCCAACCTGAAACCTCCAATGTGGTCGGGGCTGGGCGCCGGCAGGCTGATGCGAGACTTGGGAGTCGGCTCCGAACCAGACGGCTTTCTGTGGTGTGGAGAGAGAGCGGGAAAGGACGAGGAGAGCGGGAGGGGTGGAGGTCGAGAGAAAACGGGAGGGAGGAGAAAAGGGGGACGAGAAAGAGGGAAGGAGTAGAAAGGGAGAGACAGAAAGGGAAGGAGAACGGGGGAGAGAGGCAAGGATAAAGGAGAGAGGAGAGAAAGAGAGAGACCGAAAAAAGAGAAACAGAAAGTGGAAGGGACAAGAGAAGGAGAGAGATTTTATATTAAACATTGTCCACCACAAAAAATAAACATCTTAGTTGAATATTAAGACTGGGCGAGAGGGCTATTTTTTCCCAGAGCACACGAACCAGAAATAAATGAATATCCCACAATGGTTTCATACTCCCTTCAGTGATATCTTTCCAATATGTACAGGGAACACTACACCATCCAGCAGTACAGTATTCACATTGAACACAGTCTGTGAAGACAACACAGTATGCACATTGGATATTTACAGTACATAGGGGTTTGCATAATAAATGGAAGTTGTTCTGACTTTCCAAAGGGCTGTAAACAGTCCAATATACTGGATCTCTTGATTTCCTGGTTTAGTAAGTAAGAGTTGTTGGTGGTGGTGGACCAATTACACCATGCCAATTTCAAGTCTATTTCTGTTAAAGAATATTAAGGATATTATGGTCAGTTAACTCATTGATCCTGTTTTCTGGAAGAGCCCCAAAGTATTGACAACATTCTGTCAGTACCACCTATATGTACAGTATAAAGTACTGACAACATTCTGTCAGTACCACCTATATGTACAGTATAAAGTACTGACAACATTCTGTCAGTACCACCTATATGTACAATATAATATTATTAACAACATTCTGTCAGTACCACCTATATGTACAATATAATATTATTAACAACATTCTGTCAGTACCACCTATATGTACAGTATAAAGTACTGACAACATTCTGTCAGTACCACCAATATATACAGTATAAAGTATTGTCAACATTCTGTCAATACCACTATGTACAGTATAATATTATTGTCAACATTCTGTCAATACCACTATGTACAGTATAATAGTATTGTTAACATTCTGTCAATACCACTATGTACAGTATAAAGTATTAACAACATTCTGTCAGTTCCACCTATATTTACAGTATAATAGTATTGTCAACATTCTGTCAATACTGCTCTATGTACATTATAATAGTATTGTCAACATTCTGTCAATACCACTATGTACAGTATAATAGTATTGTCAACATTCTGTCAATACCACTATGTACAGTATAAAGTACTGACAACATTCTGTCAGTACCACCTATATGTACAGTATAAAGTACTGACAACATTCTGTCAGTACCACCTATATGTACAGTATAAAGTACTGACAACATTCTGTCAGTACCACCTATATGTACAGTATAAAGTATTGTCAACATTCTGTCAATACCACTATGTACAATATAATAGTATTGTCAACATTCTGTCAGTACCATTATGTACAGTATAATAGTATTTTCAACATTCTGTCAATACCACTATGTACATTATAATAGTATTGTTAACATTCTGTCAATACCACTATGTACAGTATAAAGTATTAACAACATTCTGTCAGTTCCACCTATATTTACAGTATAATATTATTGACCATTCTGTCAGTACCACTATATGTACAGTATAGAATATTGACCATTCTGTCAATACCACTATATGTACAGTATAGAGTATTGACCATTCTGTCAGTACCACTATATGTACAGTATAGAGTATTGACCATTCGGTCAGTACCACTATATGTACAGTATAGAGTATTGACCATTCTGTCAGTACCACTATATGTACAATATAGAGTATTGACCATTCTGTCAGTACCACTATATGTACAGTATAGAGTATTGACCATTCTGTCAGTACCACTATATGTACAGTATAGAGTATTGACCATTCTGTCAGTACCACTATGTACAGTATAGAGTATTGACCATTCTGTCAGTACCACTATATGTACAGTATAGAGTATTGACCATTCTGTCAGTACCACTATGTACAGTATAGAGTATTGACCATTCTGTCAGTACCACTATATGTACAGTATAGAGTATTGACCATTCTGTCAGTACCACTATATGTACAGTATAATGAGTGAATGGAATGTATTTGGTGATGCTTGTCCTAACAGTCTCCCCTTACCCTCCTGTCTCTGTCTCTTATTGGTCAATGGAACATTAGTGCATTCTAAAGAGTGACCAATTTGCTCCTCCAGGGAAAATGAGCTCATTTCTACCCCAAAAATCTGAAAAGAGAAAGATCCCAAGTCAAAGTGATTCTCTCTGCACTGCTTCACTCTCTGTAGCCCTGTAGTTTAGGAAATGTTACGTCCATCCCACCAAATAATGGTCTGTGTCCCAAATGGCAAGCTATTCTCTATATAGTGCACTGCTTTTGACCAGAGTCCTATGGTGTTTCACAGCTCTCTCCCTCTGTTGAAAGGTTGGTAGAAAAGTGGTGCTAGAAATTACCATCATTTTGTATCACACAGCAGCTGTCAGTAGAAGCTATCAATCCTGACTGGACGTTTCTATGACATTTGCGTTTCTGTATTTCTCAGTCTTATCCTGTGGTAAGACACTTACAGGTGCATCAGCGCTGGGACCGAGAGACTGAGAAGCAGCTTGTATCACCAGGCCATCAGACTGTTGAACAGCCATCACTAGCCCTGCACCTTGAAACTAATGTCTGAGTCGGCGGTTAGGGAAGCGTTATCAAATCCTAGATGCCATTGTGCCCTTGAGCAAGGCACTTAACCCCCCACAACAACAGCTCCTCAGGCACCTAGTGTGGCAGCCCCCCCGCACCTCTCCAAAACCTGTGTGTGTGTGTGTGTGTGTGTGTGTGTGTGTGTGTGTGTGTGTGTGTGTGTGTGTGTGTGTGTGTGTGTGTGTGTGTGTGTGTGTGTGTGTGTGTGTGTGTGTGTGTGTGTGTGTGTGTGTGTGTGTGTGTGTGTGTGTGTGTGTGTGTGTGTGCAGTAATAGCCTGTATCACAGCACACATAGCTCTCAACCCCTAGTAGTAAAACAGTCATTTGTACATTTAGAAATTTGGTTTCCCCTCTGTGTAATCTCTTGATCTCTACTCCCGGAAAAAGGAAATAAATATACTGATACCATTTTCTTTCCAAATGATATACCGTCTATGCACACCACCTATTTATATTCTGCATTCTGACAGGTGCTCGCTCTAATATACCTACCTGGATTGTTATTTAATTGTAATGTATTTGCGAGACATTTTACTTTTTGCTGCACCCGCTATAACACCTGCAAATCTGTGTATGCGACCAATAAATGTTGATTTAATTCGACCTGATAGGCTGAATTTCTTCAGTAATGCTGATCACTCTAGTCTTATATCAGATGTAAGATGGCACTGGAGAAGAAGGCAGACGTTTTACGTGCCCCAAACCGATTGTTTAAATTTGTAAAAAAAAATTGTGTTTGTTTATAACTTATTTTATTAATTACTTATTTTCTACATAATGTTGCCGCTACCGTCTCTTATGACTGAAAATAACTTCTGGATATCAGGACAGCGATTACTCACCACGGACTGTCAGAATCCTTTTTTTCCTTTAATTAACGAGTCCGATGAGGCCGATATACTGCTTTCTCAGGAACAGGCCCAGATCCCCATGATTTGCGTGAAGATGAGGCGGAGAAAAAGGGGCCGGAGGACGGGCTACCTTCTGAGAATTCGTAGGCAATCTAATAAACTCCCACTTCCTTCCATTCTGTAGCAAACGTTTATCTTTGGACAATAAAATAGATGACCTATGCAGAAGATTAAACTACCAACGGGACATTCAAAACTGTAATATCTTATGCTTCACAGATGCCAGCTAGCTAGCTACTAGCCAGCTAGCCACTGCTAGCAGTTATCAGATACCTTTAGCCTGGACATCTCTCGCCAGTTTGCACAGCGCAACTCAAACCAGAGAAAATCTGACTGGATTCCGGATTCCTACCGCAAGCTCTGAACCTTTTTTTTCTCCCACCTGTATCATCGTAGATAGCAAGCTGCTATCCAAGTGGCTACTCCTGGCTAACGTCTCTGTCCCGAAGCAAGAACCAATTAGCCTGGAGCAAGCCTTGCTAAGCCCATCTCCTAGCCTGCTAGCCGCGGCCCGCTGTCTGTCTAGAGCACATCTGACTGTTAGCTTAAGAGGCCCATCAGACAAATTCTTTGGCCACTATACCTATTTTGCCAATTGGCCTGGTTTACAACACGGAGCCCTGCTGATCCGTCTGCCGACATCACAGCACGTCCCTCAAAGGCCCTTCTGCTAGCTTGCTAGCCCTGGCCTGCTAGCTGCCTGAAGCCACTCACTGGCCTCCCATGATTACTCAGCTACGCACGCCTCTCCCTAACGTCAATATGCCTTGTCCATTGCTGTTTTGGTTAGTAATTATTTCCTTATTTCACTGTAGAGTCTTCCTGCCCTCCAAATACACCTCTGCTGTCTTTAACCAGGATCTCAGCGATCACTGCCTCATTGCCTGCGTCCATAATGGGTCTGCGGTCAAAACACCACCCCTCATCACTATCAAACACTCCCTAAAACACTTCAGCGAGCAGGCCTTTCTAATCGATCTGGCCCGGGTATCCTGGAAGGATATTGACCTCATTCCGTCAGTAGAGGATGCCTGGTTTTTCTTTAAAAGTGCTTTCCTCAACATCTTAAATAAGCTTGCCCCATTCAAAAAATGTAGAACCAGGAACAGATATCGCCCTTGGTTCCCTCCAGACCTGACTGCTCTTGACCAGCACAAAAACATCATGTGGCGTACTGCATTAGCATCGAATAACCCCCACGATATGCAGCTTTCAGGGAAGTTAGGAACCAATATACACAGGCAGTTAGGAAAGCAAAGGCTAACTTTTTCAAACAGAAATTTGCATCCTGTAGCACTAACTCCAAAAAGTTCTGGGACACTGTAAAGTCCATGGAGAATAAGAGCACCTCCTCCCAGCTGCCCACTGCACTGTCACCACCGATAAATCCGCGATAATTGAGAATTTCAATAAGCATTTTTCTACGGCTAGCATTGTTTTCCACCTGGCTACCCCTACCCCGGTCAACAGCCCTGCACCCCTAACTGCAACTTGCCCAAGCCTCCCCATTTCTCATTCACCCAAATCCAGACAGCTGATGTTCTGAAAGAGCTGCAAAATCTGGACACTTACAAATCAGCAGGGCTAGACAATCTGGACCCTCTCTTCCTAAAATTATCAGCTGAAAGTGTTGCAACCCCTATTACTAGCTTGTTCAACCTCTCTTTCGTATCGTCTGAGATCCCCAAAGATTGGAAAGCTCCCCTCTTCAAAAGGAGACATTCTAAACCCAAACTGCTACAGACCTACTGTATATCTATCCTACCCTGCCTAAGGTCTTCGAAAGCCAAGTTAACAAACAGATCACCGACCATTTCGAATCCCACCGTACCTTCTCTGCTATGCACTCTGGTTTCCGAGCTGGTCATGGGTGCACCTCAACCACGCTCAAGGTCCTAAACTATATCATAACCGCCATCGATAAGAGACAATACTGTGCAGCTGTATTCATCGACTTGGTCAAGGCTTTTGACTCTGTCAATCACCACATTCTTATCGGCAGACTCAAATGACTGCCTCGCCTGGTTCACCAACTACTTCTCTGACAGAGTTCAGTGTGTCAAATCGGAGGGCCTGTTGTCCAGACCTCTGGCAGTCTCTATGGGGGTGCCACAGGGTTCAATCCTCGGGCCGACTCTTTTCTCTGTATACATCAATGATGTTGCTCTTGCTGCTGTTGATTCTCTGATCCACCTCTACGCAGACGACACCATTCTGTATGTCTGGCCCTCTTTGGACACTGTGTTAACTAACATCCAGACGAGCTTCAATGCCATACAACACTCCTTCCGTGGCCTCCAACTGCTCTTAAATGCAAGCAAAACTAAATGCATACTCTTCAACCGATCGCTGCCCACACTAACCCAACCGTCCAGCGTCACTACTCTGGACAGCTCCTTCTTCTGCACATCTGTCACCCCAGTGTTTAATTTGCCATACTGTAATAATTGCACCACTATGGCCTGTTTATTGCCACACCCCCCTTATCCTACCTCATTTGCACACACTGTATATAGAATTTCTCTATTGTATTTATTGACTGTATGTTTGTTTATTCCATGTGTAACTCTGTGTTGTTGTATGTGTCGAACTGCTTTGCTTTATCTTGGCCAGGTCGCAGTTGTAAATGAGAACCTGTTCTCAACTAGCCTACCTGGTTAAATAAAGGTGAAATAAAAAATAAATAAAAAACAGAGACGTGGCTGAACGACGACACTATCAACATACAGCTGCCTGGTTATACACTGCACCGGCAGGATAGAACAGCGGCGTCTGATAAGACAAGGGGCTGCGGACTATGTATTTTTGCAAATAACAGCTGATGCACAATATCTAAGGAAGTCTTGAGTTATTGCTCGCCTGAGGCAGAGTATCTCATGATAAACTGTAGACCACACTAACTACCTAGAGTTTTCATCTGTATTTTTCGTAGTTGTTTACATACTACCACAGTCAGAGGCGGACACAAAGGCAGCATTGAATGAGCTGTATTCTGCCATAAGCCAACAAGAAAACGCTCACCCAGAGGTGGCGCTCCTAGTAGCTGGGGACTTTAATGCAGGGTAACTTAAATCAGTTTTACCAAATTTCGATCAGCATGTTAAATGTGCTACCAGAGGGAAAAAAACTCTGGACCACCTTTACTCCATGCATACAAAGCTCTGCCTCGCCCTACATTTGGAAAATCTGACCATAATTCTATCCTCCTGATTCCTGCTTACAAGCTAAAACTAAAGCAGGAAGCACCAGTGATTAGATCAATAAAAAAAGTGGTCAGATGAAGCAGATTCTAAGCTACAGGACTGTTTTGGTAGCACAGACTGGAATATTTTGCCATCCTCCGATGGCATTGAGGAATACACCACATCAGTCATTGGCTTCATCAATAAGTGCATCGATGACATCTTCCCCACTGTGACTGTACGTACATACCCCAACCAGAATTTGGGGTATGTACCCTCCAGGTGTCGCCCATCTTCCCCATTATATTTATACCTGTGTTCTCTGTTTGCCAGTTCGTTTTGTTTCGTCAAACCTACCAGTTTTTCCCGTAAGCCTGTCTTTCTTAAATTCCTGTTTTCTAGCTTTCCTGGTTTTTGACCATTCTCCCTGCCCTGACCCTGAGCCTGCCTGCCGTTCTGTACCTTGTCACACCACCCTGGATTACTGACCTCTGCCTGCCCTGACCCTGAACCTGCCTAACGTTCTGTACCTTTCGGACTCTGCTCTGGACTACTGACCTCTGCCTGCCCTGACCCTGAACCTGCCTAATGTTTGTTACCTTTTGGACTCTGCTCTGGATTACTGGCCTCTGCCTGCCCTGACCCTGAACCTGCCTAACGTTCTGTACCTTTCGGACTCTGCTCTGGATTACTGACCTCTGCCTGCCCTGACCCTGAACCTGCCTAACGTTCTGTACCTTTCGGACTCTGCTCTAGATTACTGACCTCTGCCTGCCCTGACCCTGAACCTGCCTAACGTTCTGTACCTTTCAGACTCTGCTCTGGACTACTGACCTCTGCCTGCCCTGACCCTGAACCTGCCTAACGTTCTGTACCTTTCAGACTCTGCTCTGGATTACTGACCTCTGCCTGCCCTGACCCTGAACCTGCCTAACGTTCTGTACCTTTCGGACTCTGCTCTGGACTACTGACCTCTGCCTGCCCTGACCCTGAACCTGCCTAACGTTCTGTACCTTTCAGACTCTGCTCTGGATTACTGACCTCTGCCTGCCATGACCCTGAACCTGCCTAACGTTCTGTACCTTTCGGACTCTGCTCTGGACTACTGACCTCTGCCTCGCCTGACCCTGAACCTGCCTAACGTTCTGTACCTTGTCACACCACCCTGGATTACTGACCTCTGCCTGCCCTGACCCTGAACCTGCCTAACGTTCTGTACCTTTCGGACTCTGCTCTGGACTACTGACCTCTGCCTGTCCTGACCCTGAACCTGCCTAATGTTTGTTACCTTTTGGACTCTGCTCTGGATTACTGGCCTCTGCCTGCCCTGACCCTGAACCTGCCTAACGTTCTGTACCTTTCGGACTCTGCTCTGGATTACTGACCTCTGCCTGCCCTGACCCTGAACCTGCCTAACGTTCTGTACCTTTCGGACTCTGCTCTAGATTACTGACCTCTGCCTGCCCTGACCCTGAACCTGCCTAACGTTCTGTACCTTTCAGACTCTGCTCTGGACTACTGACCTCTGCCTGCCCTGACCCTGAACCTGCCTAACGTTCTGTACCTTTCAGACTCTGCTCTGGATTACTGACCTCTGCCTGCCCTGACCCTGAACCTGCCTAACGTTCTGTACCTTTCGGACTCTGCTCTGGACTACTGACCTCTGCCTGCCCTGACCCTGAACCTGCCTAACGTTCTGTACCTTTCAGACTCTGCTCTGGATTACTGACCTCTGCCTGCCATGACCCTGAACCTGCCTAACGTTCTGTACCTTTCGGACTCTGCTCTGGACTACTGACCTCTGCCTCGCCTGACCCTGAACCTGCCTAACGTTCTGTACCTTGTCACACCACCCTGGATTACTGACCTCTGCCTGCCCTGACCCTGAACCTGCCTAACGTTCTGTACCTTTCGGACTCTGCTCTGGACTACTGACCTCTGCCTGTCCTGACCCTGAACCTGCCTAATGTTTGTTACCTTTTGGACTCTGCTCTGGATTACTGGCCTCTGCCTGCCCTGACCCTGAACCTGCCTAACGTTCTGTACCTTTCGGACTCTGCTCTGGATTACTGACCTCTGCCTGCCCTGACCCTGAACCTGCCTAACGTTCTGTACCTTTCGGACTCTGCTCTGGACTACTGACCTCTGCCTCGCCTGACCCTGAACCTGCCTAACGTTCTGTACCTTGTCACACCACCCTGGATTACTGACCTCTGCCTGCCCTGACCCTGAACCTGCCTAACGTTCTGTACCTTTCGGACTCTGCTCT
This sequence comes from Oncorhynchus kisutch, assembly GCF_002021735.2. NCBI lineage: Eukaryota > Metazoa > Chordata > Actinopteri > Salmoniformes > Salmonidae > Oncorhynchus > Oncorhynchus kisutch. Next base: position 15,269,101 of record NC_034190.2, read on the forward strand.
GGACTACTGACCTCTGCCTGTCCTGACCCTGAACCTGCCTAATGTTTGTTACCTTTTGGACTCTGCTCTGGATTACTGGCCTCTGCCTGCCCTGACCCTGAACCTGCCTAACGTTCTGTACCTTTCGGACTCTGCTCTGGATTACTGACCTCTGCCTGCCCTGACCCTGAACCTGCCTAACGTTCTGTACCTTTCGGACTCTGCTCTAGATTACTGACCTCTGCCTGCCCTGACCCTGAACCTGCCTAACGTTCTGTACCTTTCAGACTCTGCTCTGGACTACTGACCTCTGCCTGCCCTGACCCTGAACCTGCCTAACGTTCTGTACCTTTCAGACTCTGCTCTGGATTACTGACCTCTGCCTGCCCTGACCCTGAACCTGCCTAACGTTCTGTACCTTTCGGACTCTGCTCTGGACTACTGACCTCTGCCTGCCCTGACCCTGAACCTGCCTAACGTTCTGTACCTTTCAGACTCTGCTCTGGATTACTGACCTCTGCCTGCCATGACCCTGAACCTGCCTAACGTTCTGTACCTTTCGGACTCTGCTCTGGACTACTGACCTCTGCCTCGCCTGACCCTGAACCTGCCTAACGTTCTGTACCTTGTCACACCACCCTGGATTACTGACCTCTGCCTGCCCTGACCCTGAACCTGCCTAACGTTCTGTACCTTTCGGACTCTGCTCTGGACTACTGACCTCTGCCTGTCCTGACCCTGAACCTGCCTAATGTTTGTTACCTTTTGGACTCTGCTCTGGATTACTGGCCTCTGCCTGCCCTGACCCTGAACCTGCCTAACGTTCTGTACCTTTCGGACTCTGCTCTGGATTACTGACCTCTGCCTGCCCTGACCCTGAACCTGCCTAACGTTCTGTACCTTTCGGACTCTGCTCTAGATTACTGACCTCTGCCTGCCCTGACCCTGAACCTGCCTAACGTTCTGTACCTTTCAGACTCTGCTCTGGACTACTGACCTCTGCCTGCCCTGACCCTGAACCTGCCTAACGTTCTGTACCTTTCAGACTCTGCTCTGGACTACTGACCTCTGCCTGCCCTGACCCTGAACCTGCCTAACGTTCTGTACCTTTCAGACTCTGCTCTGGATTACTGACCTCTGCCTGCCCTGACCCTGAACCTGCCTAACGTTCTGTACCTTTCGGACTCTGCTCTGGACTACTGACCTCTGCCTGCCCTGACCCTGAACCTGCCTAACGTTCTGTACCTTTCAGACTCTGCTCTGGACTACTGACCTCTGCCTGCCCTGACCCTGAACCTGCCTAACGTTCTGTACCTTTCAGACTCTGCTCTGGATTACTGACCTCTGCCAGCCCTGACCCTGAACCTGCCTAACGTTCTGTACCTTTCGGACTCTGCTCTGGACTACTGACCTCTGCCTCGCCTGACCCTGAACCTGCCTAACGTTCTGTACCTTTCGGACTCTGCTCTGGACTACTGACCTCTGCCTGCCCTGACCCTGAACCTGCCTAACGTTCTGTACCTTTCAGACTCTGCTCTGGACTACTGACCTCTGCCTGCCCTGACCCTGAACCTGCCTAACGTTCTGTACCTTTCAGACTCTGCTCTGGACTACTGACCTCTGCCTGCCCTGACCCTGAACCTGCCTAACGTTCTGTACCTTTCGGACTCTGCTCTGTACTACTGACCTCTGCCTGCCCTGTCCCTGAACCTGCCTAACGTTCTGTACCTTTCAGACTCTGCTCTGGACTACTGACCTCTGCCTGCCCTGACCCTGAACCTGCCTAACGTTCTGTACCTTTCAGACTCTGCTCTGGATTACTGACCTCTGCCTGCCCTGACCCTGAACCTGCCTAACGTTCTGTACCTTTCGGACTCTGCTCTGGACTACTGACCTCTGCCTGCCCTGACCCTGAACCTGCCTAACGTTCTGTACCTTTCAGACTCTGCTCTGGACTACTGACCTCTGCCTGCCCTGACCCTGAACCTGCCTAACGTTCTGTACCTTTCAGACTCTGCTCTGGATTACTGACCTCTGCCTGCCCTGACCCTGAACCTGCCTAACGTTCTGTACCTTTCGGACTCTGCTCTGGACTACTGACCTCTGCCTGCCCTGACCCTGAACCTGCCTAACGTTCTGTACCTTTCGGACTCTGCTCTGTACTACTGACCTCTGCCTGCCCTGACCCTGAACCTGCCTAACGTTCTGTACCTTTCGGACTCTGCTCTGGACTACTGACCTCTGCCTGCCCTGACCCTGAACCTGCCTAACGTTCTGTACCTTTCAGACTCTGCTCTGGACTACTGACCTCTGCCTGCCCTGACCCTGAACCTGCCTAACGTTCTGTACCTTTCAGACTCTGCTCTGGACTACTGACCTCTGCCTGCCCTGACCCTGAACCTGCCTAACGTTCTGTACCTTTCGGACTCTGCTCTGTACTACTGACCTCTGCCTGCCCTGTCCCTGAACCTGCCTAACGTTCTGTACCTTTCAGACTCTGCTCTGTACTACTGACCTCTGCCTGCCCTGACCCTGAACCTGCCTAACGTTCTGTACCTTTCAGACTCTGCTCTGTACTACTGACCTCTGCCTGCCCCCCTGTTTCTGTAATAAACTTTTGTTACTTCGAAACTGTCTGCATCTGGGTCTTCTCCTGAGCCTTGATACCAGGATCATTTCATTCAGTTTAAGATTAGGAGAGGAGGAGGAGTTCTGACTTACTGTCCGCCAAAGTCAATGTAGAACCACCTCTGCAGGAGTTCATAGGTCACCAGGGTGACCCCAAATTGGGGCGAGGACCGGAACACTCGGGCTATAGTAAAGGGAGAAACCACAACGTTCAATAACACAGTTTCATTATTACACCACAGTAGCCTGGGTACCAGTCTGTTTGTGTTAACATTCCACTTCTTGCCACTCCTTATCATGCCAAACACATAGTACAAGGAGTGACATTTTTGCACAAAACAGGTTCTGGATTTCAAACTAAACAATTTGTTGCATGAAAGGTTAAAACCAGTTGCAAGTTAGCTAGAGATTACCATGGTACACTGTAACATAATAGTGGAATATGGTTATTAAAAACAATCACACAGTCAAATAAGACCTAAACCAATCTACATAATCACGCCACATCAGTGGACCTTTCTGGATACAGCTTAAAAAGGTGTTAACAGATGTATAACAGATAAATAAACTAAATATGTCATTTGTATCAATCGTCGTCATTATCATTGTCATTATCATCATCGTCATCATCATCGTCATCAGATATGAATAAAAACGTGGTGATACCTCCCGCTCCTTTCCAGAAGGCCCGTGGTCCCTCCTCCTTCAGAATCTTCCAGAAGCAGTCAGCGAGACCGGTGTACGTGGTCTGGCCGGCACGGGCCGCCACTTGTAGCCTGGTCTTGATAACGTCGGCGGGGGTCACCAGGGAGGCCGCGGGCATGCCTAAGGAGAGAGTGCCTCACTCAGCAGTCATCTGATACAGTACTTATCACCTATTAACTCACCTTTTACTTTATATTTGTTAAGTACTTTGAAATGCATCCCCTGTGAGAAATGTGCTCTATAAATACAGTTTGATTGACTGATTGATATTAGGAATGGATGTGAATATACTAACCTGCATCACTATTACTGCTGAATCTGAATGAATACGTTACTACTGTTGGGTTATACAAAAAAATAATCTAACTCTATGAATTTCCACCTGTGGCTTATCAAACTCATATTTGGTAAACTTTTGTGCCTCTTTCAAAACAGAATTCATTCGTAGTTGAATTTGAGTCAACTGAATGAGGACCAGTGATCCTTCTTACAGAAGGTGACTTATGATCAGAAAAAATGCATCGGACGTTCATGGTTTTCCCCCTCAGATTGGAGGGACAGACAATACCTAGTAATGAAGAAGGACCCACAAGGTGGCCCACGTGCCGGTGACTGGTGACTGGGGGCCCCATGCAGGCAGCTCTCTCCAGCCACTTCAGCTATGAATGGCCTCAATCATCAATGGCTGCTTTCGATCTCCATGCACGGTCATTACCATCACCGGCCTCTTCACCAGCCAGTCACACAGACTTCTAGCTGCACGTCTTCAGTCTAAACAAGCCATTCAATTCAACCACTGATCAACTCACTCACTGCCACTGTGAGAGCTGAAGAGACCACCTGCACTGATGTCCTTCACAGGAGAGGAATGGAGAGCAGTCTTAAATCTTTCTCTCAAAGTTACCTCAGTAGAAACCATATTCGTCTCCGGCCATTGAAAGAGAGAGAAAGAGAGCGAGAGAAAGAGGGAGGGAGGGAGGGAGAGAGAGAGAGAGAGAGAAATAGGGAGAGAGAGAGAGAAAGAGCAGGAGGAGGAATTAGGAGATGACCAGCGCTGCAGTGTGTATTGGGATCAGGGGGTCTGCTTGGCAAATAATGCCACCCAAACTGAGCGTGTAACTCAATTTCCTGCGCCGACTGTTAAGCACTAATTGGCAAAAAGGCTTAAAATGTAGAGAGAAAAAAATGCTGATAAATGTAGAGGAGTGATAAATGCTATGAGCAAATGCAAAATCATAAACTGCATTTCAGGTTTGTAAACCATAGCTCCCGGACCCGGTTGAGGGAATAACCAAATTAAGAGGGAGGGGGAAAATTGGGAGTAGGAATGTCTTTTTAAATTTCTATGAGTTTCCATGAAGCGCCGTGCTCGCTGCTCACTCAGTGCTGAAGAGCAGAACTACAGTACTGACCAACATTATCCCTCAGGATTCAAAATAAATATTTATCCTTTTCTTATGATGTTCCAAACCACCCTGACTTGGCTTCCGCGCTCGTCTTTTTATACACTGTTTTCTTTAAGACAAACCCCCTCCAATAAAAAATATTAAACCTACAAACTCGCTCCAGATCATATTTTCGTGTATGAAGAGGAGAAAGAGACTTGTAAGACTGTGGATCAAAACTGTTGGATGCCTTTCCTCCGGGTTGCCAGTATTGTGAGAGTAAGATCTGTTTATGGCCGACACAGGTCCCATCCTCACCTCCCTCAGCACCTCACTCCTAACATACAGGTAGTATCTCAACTAACACCCTATTCTGTACTTCTGACCAGAGCCTTATGGGTCCAGAGAGAGAGAGACATTGGACCCTATGGGCCCTGGTCAAAAGTAACACACTATGTAGGGAATAGAGTGCAATTTGGGACACAGTTCAGGCTGCCAGTTCCTATATGTTAGCAGTGGAAAGTCATCCCATCCCGACCCTGTTGGCTGGCAGGCAGGCAAGCGGTCTCTCTCTCTGGGCTCTGTCTTCTCCCTCAGTGCTCAGCTCCAAACCCCAGCCAATCACTGAGCACTCTAATTAGGAATGACCACGATTGAGCCTGCGGTCGCCGGCGGCTACTGGGGCCCTAGGCCTGGAGCCAGGAAGTTGGGATGGTTAGGGGGATGGAGGCTGGAGGGATGGAGGATGGAGGGTTAGAAGGATGGATGGGGGAAAGGAAGAATAGAGGGATGGAGGAATGGAGGTTAGAGGGATGGAGCCGGGGCCTTGATTCTGGGCTGGGGTCCATGTGGTGGCTCACCAACCACCAGGGACACTCATGCATGGTTTTCTGCTTCCCCAAGAATGGTTCCTTATTTAGCTTGTGATAGTGGCGCTTTAACAGTATGGTTTCTTTCCTCTGAATCGTCATCTTCTGATCGTCATTGACCAATATGGTTGAAAAACGTTGTATTTTTTGTATTATTCATTTGTCCTGAAGTTTTTGGATGTGTATATATACTTTATCATATAGGCCGAGAGAATGAGAGATCGAGACAGATACAGAGAGAGAGGGAAAGAACGACAGAAAGAGGGAACTAGGCATAGACAGACAATTCTCAAAAGACCCTGGGTCTGAACCACATGGTATCTTACCTGCTATGGCCCCTGAAAACAGCAGCTTGCCTGGTCCGATCCTCCCATCCTCATCACTCATGTAGGCCTTGACGTGCGCATAGCAGGGGAAGTAGATGGCTGAGAAAGGGATGTCTCGCAGGAAACAGGCTTTGGCTCCCTGTAATTGATGAAGAGATACAGAAGAGACAGAGGTGTGAGGAAAGAGAGGGGGGATTGAGAGGGGAAGGACAGAGAAACAAGGAGGAGTCAAAATAGAGGAAGAGGGAGACAAGAAGGGAGGGAGAGAGAGAAAGAGGGAGAGCAAAGGGGAAGACAGTGAGAAAGAAAAAAGTAGGGGGTGAAAAAAGAGGACGGGAGACAAGGGAGGGAGAGAAAAGGTGGGAGGGAGAGAATTATTGAACTGAATTGAAAAGGTGGGAGGGAGAGAAAATAAGTTTCATAAGAGACACAAACATTCTTTGAGGAGGACTCACATAGAGTACTGTAACACTTTTCCTCTTTCCATCCCTGATTTTGAAAATATACCATAAATAAACATGTTTTATTGGTTGGAAAGATGTTACCTTCAACAGTCTTAATTTTTCCAGTTCCATGGGAACATCATTTATCATAGCATAGCTTGTGGTTTTATTTCTGAGAGTTCTAACCACAAAATGTCTAAGACTGGTTTCTGTTCCTGTCCCTCTGTGTTTGAAAAGCCGGTACCTTACACATCACTAGGGCTAGGAGTGTTTCCTGCTGACCATGTGACCTGACCAAGGAAAACTCTGGGCTCTTCGCTACAACTCATCATCTCTCCTCACTTCTCTTCTCCTGCTTTGGTGAGACGAGAGTGTGTGTGTGAGAGAGAGAGAGAGACAAAGAGAGAGAGGGCAAGAGAGACAAAGAGAGAGAGGGCGAGAGAGAGAACAAGAGAGATGAAGAGAGAGTAAAAGATGAGACATCAGGAAAAGAAGAGGAAGATTGCTTCTGTCCGTCACTGTAAACAAAGCCATATCTTCAACCAGATTACATTTCATCTTATTCCCCCCCTTGGCTGCCATCCAGGTGGGGTTGAGGCAGGGGAAGGGAAATGGAAGGGTTCTCCCTTCAACAGAGTAGTTTAAAGCCAGGTTGCATCCCAAATGGAATCCTACTCCCTACATGGTACACTACCAGACCAGAGCCCTATATGAGTTTCCTTTGGGCCCTGGTCAAAAGTACTACACAATATATAGGAATAGGTTGCCAATTGGGACGCTGCCAGGAGAAGTGCTTTAGACAGGCTTCATTTAACTGCTGGGGTTAATCCTACCACTCATACACAGTTTGCACAGATACCTCCCTATACAGGTATCTCTGCTGTCCTCAAAGGCTTTGCTTCATTCTCCCCTCCCCACCAGGGCCGCCATGCCAGACTGCCTGCTGAAAAGCTGCAGATACTATCGCCAGGGCCCTGGTTCACATTCACAGACAGGCTCGTCCTTGTGCCTGCTGAGGCTGGAGAGGCTGGGATTATGTGAGTCATGTGAATCTACTAATATTCTACTGTGATTCATGTGAATCTACTGTAATTGTACTGTGATTCATGTGATTCTACTTTATCCATAATCTATTGTGCCTTGTTTCTTCTTTTTCTGAAGTATGGTCAGGCCAAGAGTTGAGGTGACAGACCTGTGTGAATGCATGACAATGTATACCTACAGATGAAGTCAGAAGTTTACATACACTTAGGTTGGAGTCATTAATACTCGTTTTTCAACCACTCCACAAATTTCTTGTGAACAAACTATAGTTTTGGCAAGTCGGTTAGGACACATTTGTTCATGACGCAAGTAATTTTTCAAACAATTGTTTACAGACAGATTATTTCACTTATAATTCACTGTATCACAATTCCAGTGGGTCAGAAGTTGAACCACTGGACTAAGTTGACTGTGCCTTTAAGGAGCTTGGGAAATTCCAGAAAATTATATCATGGCTTTGGAAGCTGATATAGGCTAATTGATAGGATAATTTACATAATTTGAGTCAATTGGAGGTGTACCTGTGGATGTATTTCAAGGCCTACCTTCAAACTCAGTGCCTCTATGCTTGACATCATGGGAAATCGGCAAAGACCTCAGAAGAAAATTGTGCACCTCCACAAGTCTGGTTCATCCTTGGGAGAAATTTCCAAACACCTGAAGGTACCACGTTCATCTGTACAAACAATAGTATACAAGTATAAACACCATGGGACCACGCAGCCGTCATACCGCTCAGGAAGGAGACGCGTTCTGTCTCCTAGAGATGAACGTACTTCGGTGCGAAATGTGCAAATCAATCCCAGAACAACAGCAAAGGACCTTGTGAAGATGCTGGAGGAATCAGGTACAAAAGTCTCTATATCCACAGTAAAACAAGTCCTATATTGACAATACCTGAAAGGCCGCTCAGCAAGGAACAAGCCCTTGCTCCAAAACAGCCATAAAAAAGCCATCGTTATGTTATGTAATAATCATCGTAATGTTCGGGGGAAAAAGGGGGAGCTTTGCAAGCCGATGAACACCATCCCAACCATGAAGCACGGGGGTGGCAGCATCATGTTGTGGGGGTGCTTTGCTGCAGGAGGGACTGGTGCACTTCACAAAATAGATGGCATCATGAGGATGGAAAATTAGGTGGATATATTGAAGCAACATCTCAAGACATCAGACAGGAAGTTAAAGCTTGGTCGAAAATGGGTCTTCCAAATGGACAATGACCCCAAGCATACTTCCAAAGTTGTGGCAAAATGGCTTAAGGACAACAAAGTCAAGGTATTGGAGTGGCCATCACAAAGCCCTGACCTCAATCCCATAGAAAATATGTGGGCAGAACTGAAAAAGTGTGTGCGATCAAGGAGGCCTACAAACCTGACTCAGTTACACCATCTCTGTCAGGAGGAATGGGACCAAATTCACCCAACTTATTGTGGGAAGCTTGTGGAAGGCTACCCAAAACATTTGACCCAAGTTAAACCATTTAAAGGCAATGCTACCAAATACTAATTGAGTGTATGTAAACTTCTGACCCACTGGGAATGTGATGAATGAAATCAAATATGAAATAAATCATTAACTCTACTATTATTCTGACATTTACATTCTTAAAATAAAGTGGTGATCCTAACTGACCTAAGACAGGGAATTTTTACTCTGATTAAATTTCAGGAATTGTGAAAAACTGAGTTGAAATGTACTTGGCTAAGGTGTATGTAAACTTCCGACTTCAACTGTACATAATACACAGTATGTATCTCCTTCTGTATATGGCTATGAATGAGGGATAGTACATGGTGTTGTCATGCCGTTGGCCTCTTTGGGTATAGCAAGCACATCTCCCTCTCCCTGCCTCCCCCTTGCCTCCTTCAACTAGGTTGCTGTGGTCAGAGAGACGTCGTAAATTCCTGAGAAGACCCTGCCACATGACCACACAGTAGAGAGAGAGTAGAGTTTCATGGAGATCAAAGGAAATCCTTCCACCTCACAGAACTTGAGGTACGAACAAATTTCATGTTCCGGAGAAAGTATAAAAGATCGGTGAAGAATCCAGCTACGAACTGGTCCATTTGTCACAACTTGGGGAAGCTCATGAGAGACAGTGTGGCCACATTACCATAACGCTGTTTATATAATAGCCTCAGATATGAGGTTTACATCTAATTGTTGTATAAGATGAATGAGTGAGTATGATACTGTTTACACAAATTTAAAATTTTTACAATGTGATTTTGGACTGTTTAATGAAGGAAAACTCAAAAAGGAAATTGGATTTGAACTAAATCAGAGGACCGCCCCTGAGCCATGTTAGGGTCAGACATCCTGGGACAGCCTTTTCTGCCATTCCGAATAAAAATCCCACTCAGACCGAGTTTACCTCAATTACGAGATGACTAAAGGTTGCAGACCATGTTTTTCTCCATTAGGAGGACAAAGGTTGTAGACCATTGCTGAATCTTTTAACCATACTATGTGGTTAAACTCTTAGACTATCGATACCGACAGAATAAGAACAAGTCTTTGATATTAATTACTAGTGTGCAGCTAGGATTTCGGTATCATTGAACGCGAAGAACGACAACCGCCGAAACAACCATTCTATAACGAATGTCACTCTGAACAATCCCCTCTAACCACAACCGAGAGAGAGAGCGGGAGAGAGACGGACAATTCTACAAAATAAATGAACTTTTCACCAGCGATCAAGACGACACACTGAGCGTAAATATATATATTGATTGCAATTGTTCCCAAATGAGTGAGCGTTCATGCGCAAAGGATTAGCATTTCAATTGTTAGAATTATCACTCTGTAGTGACTTCTTAGTCGACCCCCACTTCCCCTTTCTGTCGAACAAGTCGCCATGCCGGTTTTGCCCACTAGAGCACATTCCCCTATCATTTCATGTAACCACATATACCTTGTTTGTTTGTTTGTTTATGCATTTCTGTGAATTACTTAGTTAGTAATAAATAAATAATTTAAGACAATTGATGTATGGATGACTCATAGTGAAGACTGGGTTTGTGCAGATAACCAACAATTTACGATGTTTGGAATGAGACTAACGTGAGGTAAAGTAAATAATTCATTAATTCGAAGACTAATTGATCAGATAAAATATCTGAAAAGTTATTTTAGGAAATTATAACTTTGTAATCTGAATATTTTTCCTTGGTGCCCCGACTTCCTAGTTAATTAGTTACGTGATTAATCAGTTGATCGCGTAATAACTAATTACAGAAAATCTTTGATAAAAACTACAAGTCTTCAGTTAATGATAGTAAAGACACGACAGTGTATATAGTATGACTGATTGTTAGTATGTTTCTTTCATGTTTTTATTTAACCTTTATTTAACTAGGCAAGTCAGTTAAGAACAAATTCTTATTTTACAGTGACGGCCTGCCGCGGCCAGACCCTGGGCCAATTGTGAGCCGCCCTATGGGACTCCCGATCAATGCCAGTTGTGATACAGCCTGGGATCAAATCAGGGTATGTAGTGACTCCTCTAGCACTGAGATGCTGTGCCTTAGACAATCTCCTTAGACCGTGTCTATCTGAATGCCTGTGTGTATGAGCACTGGAGTACATACAAGTATGTGTTTATGAGTGAATAGGTTTGTCTTGATAAAGCCATTCAGTCAGTCAGCCAGTCAGTCAGTCAGTCAGTCAGTCAGTCAGCCCCTCCAGCAGCAGAGCGGAGGTAGGTAGCAGGAAGAGGCAGAGAGAGAGAGAGAGAGAGAGGCTGAGGGGGAGGGTAATTAGCCTGACAAAGGGTGCTCTGTGCCTGGGCACAGCCCTGAGGAGCCAGCCCGTCTGGAGCTCGCTAGTCCTCCCTCCCGGCCCTCTTCCTCTCTCTGAATGCACATTGTCTCAGAAGCAGGACAGGAGACACAGACACAGGGGAGGACTAGAGGAGGCACCACCACTGTCATACCGGATTCAGCATTCTTATAGACATAATGGAGCAGACATACTATAGACGCAAACATATTCACATTTGTGCGCACACACACACACACACAGACAAAGACAAGTGGAGGCACCAGGTTCAGCATTCTCTCTCACACACACACACACACACACACACACACACACACACACACACACACACACACACACACACACACACACACACACACACACACACACAGAGACACACACACACAGAGACACAGACAAAGACAAGTGGAGGCACCAGGTTCAGCATTCTCTCTCACACACACACACACTGATTGACAAACACAGACGACTGTCATGGGAAGAACCTGGGAAGAAATTGAACTGAAACTTTGCCACAGAAAGAGAAAGGGGTAGAATCTGTAAGCTCTGGATAAAGGACCTGGAGCTTTTTAAAATGTTTTTAAAGCTTTCATTTAAATGAAAACCAAAAAAGTGTTAAAACCCACAGTTTTAACAAGTGACAAAAGCCTAAATCAGAACTCTTTAAAAGGCTTCGTGCATCAAAGACACTGATCATCGGTGCCCTTTTAAAAAGCAACCTCTCTATAAAGAGAATGACCCACGGTAGTTCTAAAATAACACCTGCTATCCACAAAACGTCTCAGAGTAGAAAAAGTGATAAGAATAGAGACATTATACTCCTACTCTTATTGGTAAAAATAAAAGCTATGCATCCAAGCCTCTTTAGTCATAAGAGTCCCATCTAGTCGACATATTTAGGAGACCTCGTGAGCTGTCCTAACCAGTTAAGAGTTACCAGCAGGTGCCTTGATCATAGAAAAAGGCAGCCAGTCAGTGGTTCCTGTGCCACATACAATTGCTTTATAGTTAGAGTTGAAAAAATGTTTTGATATTTCTACATGATTAATCCATAAATAATCTAGACCTACATGGAACAGTATCTTTGCTTTTTACAATTATTTCACAAGGCCTATTTCACATGATATGCCTCAATATTTATAGACACAAGGCTAATAAATAAACATGTTTTTATTTCGATTATTTAATTACCGACATGTTATTTCAAGTTCTCTTGGAGCGCAATATCACGTTGTTAAAAAAGAGGGCTAAATTGGACCTGTCTATAAATTGGGCAATTGAAGGCATTTAGGGCTTATATTAACTTTGATTGTGTTCAATGATAATAATAGACCTTTTAAACGTTGTATGCAACATTATCGGCAAGTGAAATGATGCCTACTGTGCAAAAGCCATTTAGAGTTCCTAAACGGGAGATGAGAGCGTTGATATAACAGTAATATTGTCAGCTTCCACTTTTAACAACCATCAGAATCTGTAAAAAAAAAGTTTTTTAAAGGTTATGTATACCAACATATTAGGCAATAATTAAGAGTAGGCAAAGTGATTCTGTCAGGCAAAAATGAGATCAAACATTTTATCATTGTAACATTTTATCTATCAGTAACATTCACCATGGTTGTCTGAAATGTGCTATTGTCACACTCTGATCTGTTTCACCTGTCTTTGTGATTGTCTCCACCCCCCTCCAGGTGTCACCCATCTTCCCCATTATCCCCTGTGTACTTACACCTGTGTTCTCTGTTTGTCTGTTGCCAGTTCATCTTGTTTTGTCAAGCTTACCAGCGTTTGTTCTGTCAGCTCCTGGTTTTTCCAAGCCTCTTTTTTCTCGCTCTCCCGTCTCTGTACCCGCCTGCCTGACCACTCTGCCTGACCCTGAGCCTGCCTGTACCTTTTCCCCTGTTGCTGTAATAAACATTGTTACTTCGACACGGCCTGCATCTCGGTCTTACCTTGATACCTGATAGATTTATTACAAGACGCTGTGGAGAGGACTGGGGACAATGCTGAGGAGAGGACTGCGGAGAACGCTGTGGAGAGGACTGGGGACAACGCTGTGTAGAGGACTGGGGACAACGCTGTGTAGAGGACTGGGGACAACGCTGTGTAGAGGACTGGGGACAACGCTGCGGAGAGGACTGGGGACAATGCTGAGGAGAGGACTGCGGAGAACGCTGTGGAGAGGACTGGGGACAACGCTGTGTAGAGGACTGGGGACAACGCTGTGTAGAGGACTGGGGACAACGCTGCGGAGAGGACTGGGGACAACGCTGTGTAGAGGACTGGGGACAACGCTGAGGAGAGGACTGGGGACAACGCTGAGGAGAGGACTGTGGAGAACGCTGCGTAGAGGACTGGGGATAATGCTGCGTAGAGGACTGGGGATAACGCTGCATAGAGGACTGGGGATAACGTTGTGGACAGGACTGGGGACAACGCTGAGGAGAGGACTGGGGAGAACGCTGAGGAGAGGACTGGGGAATACGCTGAGGAGAGGACTGGGGATAACGCTAAGTAGAGGACTGGGGATAACGCTAAGTAGAGGACTGGGGATAACGTTGTGGACAGGACTGGGGACAATGCTGAGGAGAGGACTGAGGATAACGCTAAGTAGAGGACTGGGGAGAACGCTAAGTAGAGGACTGGGGAGAACGCTAAGTAGAGGACTGGGGAGAACGCTAAGTAGAGGACTGGGGAGAATGCTAAGTAGAGGACTGGGGAGAACGCTGAGGAGAGGACTGGGGATAACGCTAAGTAGAGGACTGGGGAGAACGCTAAGTAGAGGACTGGACGACGCTGTGTAGTGCTAGTGAAGTGCTAAGAGAGGCAGAAACCAAAAGTATGTAGACTATAGAAAATTGCTAAAATTAGTGTTTGAGTACAGCTGTGACCTAATAGTCCCTGTCTTTTAATTCAGTACTTAGTGTAGTAGTGTACAGGAGAGGACCTGCCTTGTAGAGACCAAAGAAACCCAGGTCCTTGATGACAGATATGGCGCTGACGCGGGGGCCGGTGGTGATCTCTCCAGCCACCTGCAGGCGGATCTTCACAATCTCCAGAGGGTTGGTGAAAATCACCTGGGATCCACCCGCCTGGACACACACACAAACACACACACAAGGAAACACACACAAAGTGGGGATTAACGGAATAGTGATTCGTGAAACCTGGATTAGCAGCAGCACAAGGGGAATCTTTTTGTAAAACAGCTGTAAGAGAATGGGCTATAAGTGACCACTGGAGCTACAGTATGTAACAGAGGGTAACCATCAGCGTACACCGATGGTGCCCTGATAGGGACATCACAGGTCTGACTAATGTCATACACACACAGGACAGTTCACATTGGCTGTGATAGGTGTTCACTGTAGACTGGCTCCCAGGTCTGTCAGTAATGGGAGTTTACTGTAGACTGGCTCCCAGGTCTGTCAGTAATGGGTGTTTACTGTAGACTGGCTCCTAGGTCTGTCAGTAATAGGTGTTCACTGTAGACTGGCTCCCAGGTCTGTCAGTAATGGGAGTTTACTGTAGACTGGCTCCCAGGTCTGTCAGTAATAGGTGTTCACTGTAGACTGGCTCCCAGGTCTGTCAGTAATGGGAGTTTACTGTAGACTGGCTCCTAGGTCTGTCAGTAATGGGTGTTCACTGTAGACAGGCTCCCAGTGTGTCTGTAGTCTCTGAGCCATCCGTCTTCAGTTGCACCCTGCCTGAGGGGTTCTGTCTCCACAACGCTCCTACTGTATACCTGGTACCGGAGATAAAACCCCCAGCCACAGGCCCAGACAGGTTCTTCTCAGAGAGCTTCAAGGTCGGCACAGCTTTCATGCACAGCTACGGTATCTGGAGCTGGGGGTGCGGTGTGGCAGTGGCTGTTGTCTTTTCCATGTTTGTGCTGCTACCATGTTGTGCTGTTGTCATGTTGTGCTGCTACCATGTTGTGCTATTGTTATGTTGTGCTGCTACCATGTTGTGCTGTTGTCATGTTGTGCTGCTACCATGTTGTGCTATTGTTAGGTTGTGCTGCTACCATGTTGTGCTATTGTTATGTTGTGCTGCTACCATGTTGTGCTGCTACCATGTTGTGCTATTGTTATGTTGTGCTGCTACCATGTTGTGCTGTTGTCATGTTGTTCTGCTACCATGTTGTGCTATTGTCATGTTGTGCTGCTACCATGTTGTGCTGTTGTCATGTTGTGTTGATACCATGTTGTGCTGTGGTCATGTTGTGTTGATACCATGTTGTGCTGTTGTCATGTTGTGCTGTTGTCATGTTTTGTTGATACCATGTTGTGCTGTTGTCATGTTGTGTTGATACCCTGTTGTGCTGTTGTCATGTTGTGATGCAACCATTTTGTGTTGTTGTCATGTTGTATTGCTGCCATGTTGTTGATACCATGTTGTGTCTTAGGTCTCTCTTTATATACTGTGATGGTGTGTGTCTCTCTTGTTGTGTTTTGTCTACATTCATTTTATTTGTTAATCCTAGCCTCCGGCCCAGCAGGAGGCCTTTTGCATCTTGCATCATTCTAAATAGGAATTTGTTCTTAATTGACTTGCCTGGTTAAATAAAGGTTAAATAAAAAATAATTTTAAATAAGCAGCTAAAGTAGCTAACTTTGTCTCGGCACGAAGAGGGAGAGCCGGGACATAGTTAGCCGGGAAGGCGGCAACCATTCAGGAACAGTCTCTCTCTCTCACACTAGTTGCCCCTGGATACCATGGCTGAAAAGTGGCACAGTGCAATTAGATAGAAATCTGTTTCCATGGAGTCCTTCCCTGCCCTTAAATAGGGCATGTACTGTTTGTTGTACTTTTTTCTCCCCCCTCCTTTGCTGTGAATTATTAATGTGTAATTGTGTGTGTCCCCTCTATCTTACGGGAAGGCTATCAAATGAGTACCCCAATCTGAATGTGCAACCTTGTGCGTTTTTTAACAGCCGCCCCCAAATTCGTAAGTAAATGTTCCCATATTTTGAGGGAGAGATCATAATCGCCCCATTGAAGGGAGTAGTACATTAAATAGTGGCGCAGAACTGACCAACATTTCCCTTCCAGAACTAAAAGAGAGGCATTGAATAGTAGGGGCCGATTCTTCATTCTAAACGACTCACAGGTACAAATTTTTCACTATTTATTTCTGTGGAAAATGATATTTCATAGTTGATTACAGCGACCCTCTAATAGCAATGCATTTATTACCGGGCCGTTGGACACAGAGATGATTAACTGAAAATAGGGCCTCTTGAGCAGCCAACGCTCTCGCTCACATGAATTGGACACTAATTGGGAGATTTCTGAATGTTAAAGAGAGCAACAACAGGTTAGAGAAACCACCGCACAATTAGGTCTGACAGACAGAACAACAGACACGTCTGTCAGGGGGGGGGGGGGGGGGGGGGGGGGGGGGGGGGGGGGGGGGGGGGGGGGGGAAGGGGGAGAGAGATGGAGAGAGACAGAGGGCGACAGAGAGCAAGAGAGAAACAGACAGACAGAGAGAGAGAGACAGAGAAAGAAACAGAAAAAGAGAGAGGGAGAGAGACAGAAAGAGGGAGAGATTTGATTACAGAGTGAGACAGTCGGTGGCGCGCTGATAATTCCCAGGTAATTACAAGGCAAGGTGATCCCCTGAGGGGGTTTGAGAGTCAGAACCTCAGACACGCTCCAGCACTACATCCACAGTATGTGTGGGTGTGTTTCTGTGTGTGTGTGTGTGTGTGTGTGTGTGTGTGTGTGTGTGTGTGTGTGTGTGTGTGTGTGTGTGTGTGTGTGTGTGTGTGTGTGTGTGTGTGTGTGTGTGTGTGTGTGTGTGTGTGTGTGTGTGTGTGTGTGTGTTTCTGTGTGTTTCTGTGTGTGCACACATCAGCCAGATCGCTCAAGATTGACTTTGAAATTGGACATCTGTCCATGTCCTGAGGACGTCGGGAAATGCCTTCAAAACCAGCCACTAGGGCCAACAGTGAGGACTATTACCATCAAGTTTTGGGTTTTGCTACAGCATTGTGGACAAGGGTGGCGGATGGGCGGAATCCCATGACTCCAGGACCAAAGGTCACATGTTCAATCCCAGTGCTAGACACTCATTGTTTTAACTCTATCCCAAACCTTAACCTAACCATTCAGAATGAACACCTAAACTTAATGTTTAACTCTATCCCAAACCTTAACCTAACCATTCAGAATGAACACCTAAACTTAATGTTTAACTCTATCCCAAACCTTAACCCTTAACTTAACCATTCAGAATGAATGCCTAAACTTAATGTTTAACTCTATCCCAAACCTTAACCCTTAACTTAACCATTCAGAATGAATGCCTAAACTTAATGTTTAACTCTATCCCAAACCTTAACCCCTAACTTAACCATTCAGAATGAATGCCTAAACTTAATGTTTAACTCTATCCCAAACCTTAACCCTTAACTTAACTATTCAGAATGAATGCCTAAACTTAATGTTTAACTCTATCCCAAACCTTAACCCTTAACTTTGACATTTGGAGAAATGTGGATAAACGTCAGAATCTAAATTAAAATTGATAACTTGTTACACACACACACACACACAAACACACATCCTCGGGGTAACAGCTATGAAAAAGTTTACTTTTCAATGGCAAACAATAGTTTAGCACTAGTTAGCAAGCATTAGCCAACCTCAACTAATAACCACTCACACTTTCATGGATGCCAGAATTCTTAACTGAGGATTACACAAGCGTGCATGCATTTACGAGTCTGTGTGTGTTTATGTTGATGTGCTCATGTGCATGTTAAACGTTGTGATAAATGTTTTATAACTCTCAACGGAGCTGAATAACAAACCGTTACAAAGGCTTAAAAATCAAACCATGCAAATTGAAGTGATTTACACGGAATAATTGCCAAAGTGAAAACTAACAAAGCAACACTGTACTCTCTCTCTCTGACTCTCTCTCTCTCGCTCTCTTTCCCCCCATATTGGCCCAGTGTGTATTTTGAGTAACCAAGCCCTCAAATGAGGGCCAGCGACCGCCTGATAGGCATCCAGCCAGCCAGCAGCGTCTCAGTAAACGGAGCATGCCATTCTTACCAAATAATCATTAAGACCTGGCAACCCTCACTGAGCTTAATTCTGAGGCTATTATGAGGGGAGGAAAGAGCGGGGGAGAGAAGAAGGAAGATGTGGAGGAAAGGAGAGGGAAGAGGAAAGGAGAAGACGTTGAGATGAGTGGAGGAAAGGAGAGAGAAGAGGAAAGGAGAAGAGAAGAGGAAAGGAGAAGACGTTGAGATGAGTGGAGGAAAGGAGAGAAGAGGAAAGGAGAAGAGAAGAGGAAAGGAGAAGACGCTGAGATGAGTGGAGGAAAGGAGAGAGAAGAGGAAAGGAGAAGACGTTGAGATGAGTGGAGGAAAGGAGAGAGAAGAGGAAAGGAGAGAGAAGAGGAAAGGAGAAGACGTTGAGATGAGTGGAGGAAAGGAGAGGAGTGGGGGAAAGGAGAGAGAAGAGGAAAGGAGAAGACGTTGAGATGAGTGGAGGAAAGGAGAGAGAAGAGGAAAGGAGAAGATGTTGAGATGAGTGGAGGAAAGGAGATGAGTGGGGGAAAGGAGAGAGAAGAGGAAAGGAGAAGATGTTGAGATGAGTGGAGGAAAGGAGAGAGAAGAGGAAAGGAGAAGAGAAGAGGAAAGGAGAAGACGTTGAGATGAGTGGAGGAAAGGAGAGAAGAGGAAAGGAGAAGAGAAGAGGAAAGGAGAAGACGTTGAGATGAGTGGAGGAAAGGAGAGAGAAGAGGAAAGGAGAAGACGTTGAGATGAGTGGAGGAAAGGAGAGAGAAGAGGAAAGGAGAAGACGTTGAGATGAGTGGAGGAAAGGAGAGGAGTGGGGGAAAGGAGAGAGAAGAGGAAAGGAGAAGACGTTGAGATGAGTGGAGGAAAGGAGAGAGAAGAGGAAAGGAGAAGATGTTGAGATGAGTGGAGGAAAGGAGATGAGTGGGGGAAAGGAGAGAGAAGAGGAAAGGAGAAGACGTTGAGATGAGTGGAGGAAAGGAGAGAGAAGAGGAAAGGAGAAGACGTTGAGATGAGTGGAGGAAAGGAGAGAAGAGGAAAGGAGAAGAGAAGAGGAAAGGAGAAGACGTTGAGATGAGTGGAGGAAAGCCAAGTGGAGTGGCAAAGAGCAAAGTTGAGATGAGGAGAAGAAGGTAGAAGAAGGTAGGAGAGGGTAGAAGAAGGTAGGAGAGGGTAGAAGAAGGTAGGAGAGGGTAGAAGAGGGTAGGAGAGGGTAGGCGAGGGTAGAAGAAGGTAGGAGAGGGTAGAAGAGGGTAGGGGAGGGTAGAAGAGGGTAGGACAGGGTAGGAGAGGGTAGAAGAGGGAAGGACAGGGTAGAAGAGGGTAGGACAGGGTAGAAGAGGTGAATGGAAAGGAGAATAGAAAAGTGTAAAGGAAATGAGAAGGGGGGGTGAGGAGGAGGGAGAGGAGGGGAATGGAAAAAATAGAAGATCAGAGGAGAGGAGAAGAGAAGAGAGGAGAAGATATCAGAATATGACTAGATCCTCACTGACTGTCGTATTTATTACTTATTTTACCGTTAAAACCTCATTGAAACACTTTTTTTACACACCTCACTCTTTTTCCCCCGTCCAATGTATTTCACCCCCCCCCCCCTCTTCTGTCCTGTCAGACTATGGTCTGGGACTGTCGCCGGAGCCCAAACCAACACTTTCACAGCTTCCAAATCATATAAACAGACTTCATGTGATGTGGCTGAAGTCTCCCTAAACAGGGTGTGTGTATGTCTCTGTGTCTGTGTGTGTATGTCTCTGTGTCTGTGTGTGTATGTCTCTGTGTGTCTGTGTGTGTGTGTGTGTGTGTCTCTGTGTGTCTGTGTGTTTGTGTGTGTATGTCTGTGTGTGCATGTCTCTGTGTGTGTGTGTGTGTGTGTGTGTGTGTGTGTGTGTGTGTGTGTGTGTGTGTGTGTGTGTGTGTGTGTGTGTGTGTGTGTGTGTGTGTGTGTGTGTGTATGTCTGTGTCTGTGTCTGTGTGTTTGTGCATGTAGG
This sequence comes from Oncorhynchus kisutch, assembly GCF_002021735.2. Taxonomy (NCBI): domain Eukaryota; kingdom Metazoa; phylum Chordata; class Actinopteri; order Salmoniformes; family Salmonidae; genus Oncorhynchus; species Oncorhynchus kisutch. Next base: position 15,289,288 of record NC_034190.2, read on the forward strand.
TGTGTGTATGCATGCCTGCGTGTCTGAGTCTTTGCTCCTCTGTATGCATGTGTGTCTTTCTGTGTGTGTGTGTGTGTGTGTGTGTGTGTGTGTGTGTGTGTGTGTGTGTGTGTGTGTGTGTGTGTGTGTGTGTGTGTGTGTGTGTGTGTGTGTGATAACAGGAGAACGGCTCACCAGCACTAACACCAGGGGCTGAGACAGGATGAAAGGAGCTGTCAGAACAGCTCACGATGAAAAATAGGAAAAATCCATCCATCCTCACTCCACAATGCCATGGTATAATTTTGGATATGGAAAATATATTTCACGGCAGCTTCGATGGTACAATGATTCTCTACACTATACTTGCTTGTTTTGTCACATAAACTGAAATTAGGTCGAACTATTAGAATTTTAGCAACCAGGAAATGGCGGAACAATTTCTGCATAGTGCATCTTTAAGTCATAACCTTAATTGAGCTGTATACAGGTCACATAATGACATAAATATTCTGCTTCAGTGATCGGCATCAAACGGGCTCGTGGTGAAAGGCCTCTCTCTATTCATTGGTTGAGGGGGTGACACTACAGCTAGACCCAAAGGGATGAGGTGGGGGGGTCAGTGTGTGACAGCTCACTGAACAAACACAGGCTGTGTGTAGTGGGGTGGAGGTGGGGGAGGGGGGCAGTCTCAGGTAGCAGTCTCTTTATGTCTTTCTTTCAACAGGGATATATGGCTTTCTAATATATCCCTCTATGTTGATATAGCGTTTACCGTACATCTCTCTCTGTGTTGATGGAGGTTGATATAGTGTTTAAAGTACATCTCTCTCTGTGTTGATGTAGGTTGATATAGTGTTTACCGTACATCTCTCACTGTGTTGATGGAGGTTGATATAGTGTTTACCGTACATCTCTCTCTGTGTTGATGGAGGTTGATATAGTGTTTAAAGTACATCTCTCTCTGTGTTGATGTAGGTTGATATAGTGTTTACCGTACATCTCTCTCTGTGTTGATGGAGGTTGATATAAAAATATGTCACTACTAAATAGGTCTCTGTGTTGATGTAGGTTGATATAGTGTTTCCCGTACATCTCTCTCTGTGTTGATGGAGGTTGATATAGCGTTTACCGTACATCTCTCTCTGTGTTGATGGAGGTTGATATAGCGTTTACCGTACATCTCTCTCTGTGTTGATGGAGGTTGATATAGCGTTTACCGTACATCTCTCTCTGTGTTGATGGAGGTTGATATAGTGTTTACCGTACATCTCTCTCTGTGTTGATGGAGGTTGATATAGCGTTTACCGTACATCTCTCTCTGTGTTGATGGAGGTTGATATAGCGTTTAAAGTACATCTCTCTCTGTGTTGATGTAGGTTGATATAGTGTTTACCGTACATCTCTCTCTGTGTTGATGGAGGTTGATATAGCGTTTACCGTACATCTCTCTCTGTGTTGATGGAGGTTGATATAGTGTTTAAAGTACATCTCTCTCTGTGTTGATGTAGGTTGATATAGTGTTTACCGTACATCTCTCACTGTGTTGATGGAGGTTGATATAGTGTTTACCGTACATCTCTCTCTGTGTTGATGGAGGTTGATATAGTGTTTACCGTACATCTCTCTCTGTGTTGATGGAGGTTGATATAGTGTTTACCGTACATCTCTCTCTGTGTTGATGGAGGTTAGTTTACCGTACATCTCTCTCTGTGTTGATGGAGGTTGATATAGCGTTTACCGTACAACTCTCTCTGTGTTGATGGAGGTTGATATAGTGTTTAAAGTACATCTCTCTCTGTGTTGATGTAGGTTGATATAGTGTTTACCGTACATCTCTCTCTGTGTTGATGGAGGTTGATATAAAAATATGTCACTACTAAATAGGTCTCTGTGTTGATGGAGGTTGATATAGTGTTTCCCGTACATCTCTCTCTGTGTTGATGGAGGTTGATATAGTGTTTACCGTACATCTCTCTCTGTGTTGATGGAGGTTGATATAAAAATATGTCACTACTAAATAGGTCTCTGTGTTGATGGAGGTTGATATAGTGTTTACCGTACATCTCTCTCTGTGTTGATGGAGGTTGATATAGTGTTTACCATACATCTCTCTCTGTGTTGATGGAGGTTGATATAAAAATATGTCACTACTAAATAGGTCTCTGTGTTGATGGAGGTTGATATAGTGTTTACCGTACATCTCTCTCTGTGTTGATGGAGGTTGATATAGAAATATGTCACCACTGAATATGTCTCTGTGTTGATGGAGGTTGATGAATAAGATGAGACTCACACATGCACCAGCCACGATCTCAGCAGGTACAGGGATTGATCCATCTCTCTGTCTGGTCTTCCCTCTGATAAAGTCATTCACCTGTGGTGAGAAGACTAAAGCATTAGACACACATTAAGACACAGACATACACACAGACAGGCAGACCTTATACAGCGGGAGTGGATATTGGTAAGCTAAAGGGCCACTAGTAATGTGATTGTAGTAACAGTAACATTTCACTGTGAGACTACTAATACATGCACCACACATGAGGTAGACTTTAAGTACTTGCATCCTGATTGAAACAGATCTAGCTCTCTGTCCTTGTACTCTTAGATTTAACTGCTGCATTCAACACTGTTGACCATGATGTCCTTCTGGACAAACTGCAGAGGTGGGTTGGCCTCTCCGGTCCAGGTCTAAATTGGTTTAGGACCTATTTAACCGGTCAAGAGTTTTTTGTCTCCCTTGGTGAACATAACTCAGAGAAAATACATATCACGTGGTGTTCCACAAGGTTTGATTTTGGGTCTAGTACTGTTCAGTTAATATATATTACCCCTTAGCAGCATTATCACAACGCACAACATTGATTTTCACGCAGACGAAATACAACTTTACATTTCTGTGTCACCAGAGTGTTTTAGCTCCACTGATAATTATTAGACTGTATTAGCAATGTAAATACTTGGATGACTCACAACTTCCTCCAGCCAAATCAAGACAAGACTGAGGTACTTATTGTTGGAGCAAAAGCACAGAGAGAGAATCTGGAAAAAACATTTGAATTCACGGGCAATAAAGATAAAACACTAGGTGTTACAGTGCATTCGAAAATAATTTAGACGCCTTCACTTTTTGATGGAGGGATGGTGCCAGGTTTCCTCCAGTCTTGATGCTTGGCATTTAAGCCAAAGAGTTCAATCTTGGTTTCATCAGACCAGAGAATCTTGTTTCTCATGGTCTGAGAGTTCTTTAGGTGCCTTTTGGCAAACTCCAAGTGGGCTGTCATGTGCCTTTTACTGAGGAGTAGCTTCCGTCTGGCCACTCTGCCTGATTGGTGGAGTGCTGCAGAGATGGTTGTCCTTCTGGAAGGTTCTCCCATCTCCACAGAGGAACTCTGGGGCTCTGTCTGAGTGACCATCGATTCTTGGTCACCTCCCTGAAAAATGTTGCTCTGACATGCACTGTCAACTGTGGGACCTAATATAGACAGGTGTGTACCTTTCCAAATCATGTCAAATCAATTGAATTTACCACAGGTGGACTCCAAGTTGTAGCAACATCTCTAGGATGATCAATGGAAACAGGATGCACCTGAGCTTAATTTCGAGTCTCATAGGAAAGGTTCTGAATATTTATGCAAATAAGCTATCTGTTTTTAGTTTTTTTATACATTTGCAAAAATATCTCAACTTGATTTTGCTTTGTTATTATGAGGTAAGGTCTCTGTACTGGATGCCTGTGAGTTTTTGAATTCATTTTAAGATTATTCTATTGGTTTTTAAATCAATACACGATTGTTCACCCCAATACATGTCAGACATGCTTTTACGTTATGTACCCAGTGGGTCCCTCAGGTCCTCTGGCACTGGCCATTTAACTATCCCATAGCCTAGAAACAAGAGACATGGAGAGGCAGCCTTTTAACTATCCCAAAGCCTAGAAACAAGAGGCATGGAGAGGCAGCCTTTTAACGATCCCAAAGCCTAGAAACAAGAGGCATGGAGAGGCAGCCTTTTAACTATCCCAAAGCCTAGAAAAAAGAGGCATGGAGAGGCAGCCTTTTAACTATCCCAAAGCCTAGAAACAAGAGGCATGGAGAGACAACCTTTTAACTATCCCAAAGCCTAGAAACAAGAGGCATGGAGAGGCAGCCTTTTAACGATCCCAAAGCCTAGAAAAAAGAGGCATGGAGAGGCAGCCTTTTAACTATCCCAAAGCCTAGAAACAAGAGACATGGAGAGACAACCTTTTAACTATCCCAAAGCCTAGAAACAAGAGGCATGGAGAGGCAGCCTTTTAACTATCCCAAAGCCTAGGACCAAGAGGCACGGAGAGGCAGCCTTTTAACTATCCAAAAGCCTAGGACCAAGAGGCATGGAGAGGCAGCCTTTTAACTATCCCAAAGCCTGGGACCAAGAGGCATGGAGAGGCAGCCTTTTAACTATCCCAAAGCCTGGGACCAAGAGACATGGAGAGGCAGCCTTTTAACTATCCCAAAGCCTAGAAACAAGAGACATGGAGAGGCAGCCTTTTAACTATCCCAAAGCCTAGGACCAAGAGGCATGGAGAGGCAGCCTTTTAACTATCCCAAAGCCTAGGACCAGGACCAAGAGACATGGAGAGGCAGCCTTTTAACTATCCCAAAGCCTAGGACCAAGAGGCATGGAGAGGCAGCCTTTTAACTATCCCAAAGCCTTGGACCAAGAGGCATGGAGAGGCAGCCTTTTAACTATCCCAAAGCCTAGGACCAAGAGGCATGGAGAGGCAGCCTTTTAACTATCCCAAAGCCTTGGACCAAGAGGCATGGAGAGGCAGCCTTTTAACTATCCCAAAGCCTAGGACCAAGATGCATGGAGAGGCAGCCATCGTTACTATGCCCCCAGCCTCAGGAATAGCCTGCCAGAGAACCTGAGGGGAGACGGAACTGTGAACATATTTAAAAGACATCTTAAAACAAATATTTGTTGCTTTGCATTTCCTTAGGGTGCTTTTTAGTTGTTCAGTTTGTCTCATTCTTTAGTTGTTTATCTTATGTTTGTTGTGTAGTAAATATTTCAGCTTTTATTTTCATTGTGTTTTATTCATTTTTTCCCATGAAGCACACTGCGTTGCATTCCATGTTTGAAATGTGCTGTATAAATAAAGCTTGATTTGATACATAGGGGTTTGATTTGTTACATTGAGGGGGGTGGGGTGTGTGTGTGTGTGTGTGTGTGTGTGTGTGTGTGTGTGTGTGTGTGTGTGTGTGTGTGTGTGTGTGTGTGTGTGTGTGTGTGTGTGTGTGTGTGTGTGTGTGTGTGTGTGTTTGTGAGTGAGTGAGTGTGTGTGTGTGTGTATGCACATCAAATCTGTACTGTATATTAAACTAAAACTAGAGGTAAATGTTCAACTAGGGCCCAGTGAGGGGCTCCGTGGTAACTGGTCTCCATGTAGAGAAACAAGGCACTTACTGTCAGCTTTATGGCTTTCTCCGGGGCCACACCCAGTAGCTGTGGTACCAGACCTATCATTAGGACACAACATGATTAGAAAAGAGAAGGGCCAAGGAAGTACGACACACATACACACACACACTGGCAGACCACGGCACAGCACAGCACAGTCCCCCTCCACATGAAACACACCCTGCTGTATTCAATTCTGCCAGATCCCCCTGACACTAAATAACACTATTGATGTGGGGTGTGGGGACATCAGGGTCTTAAAAGACTAACAAAGTGATAGAAACTCCTTCCCAGAATACAAAAAAAGACATAAAACACTCTAACCAAAGTTTATGCGGTCCTAAATTACAACCCAAGACTTCCAGCCAGATAAAAATAAACCAAATAATCTGATTGGAGTGTGTTGGATGACCCATCTCAGCATAATAGTGGAGAGGTTGGAGGGGGGTAGTGAACGCAGGGCCCAAAACAGGCCACACAGAGTCAGACACAGGAGCACAAACATAATGATTAGCATGGCTTCAGCTGGGCTGGAACTCACAAACAGAAACAGGAGCGTTAGTTGTGTTTGTGGCAGGGCTCAGGCTGAGAACCACACACGAGTTATATTATTATTAAATGGCCCATAACAGCTCACAGTTGTAGTTAGAGACGCTTACTGCTTTCTCATGCTGCTGCGTTGTTTACGTAAGGGTTCCCGTCTCGAGATGATGACATCATCCTAGTGTTTGCAGTGTGTGGTGTTCTGGTTCTGGTCTGGCTGTCTCACCATTCTAATGCTCACCTCATTCAGTAATGGGAAACAGGGGAGGCGAAGGAAAAAGCTCAACTTCATTACATTAAAACAGAAACTTCCCCTGAGTTGGCTTATGACACTCTCCTCAGTGGCTAATATAACATAACCCGCTTTACTACACAGTAGATACATGTTCATGGGGGAATTGCGAATAACAATATATGAGACTCCAGAAGCAAATGTGTTTGCTTCTGGAGTCTTTCAAATTGTCTTCCTCGTTTCAGTTTGTTTTGTAGTGGGACTGTACCATGTGACTTGGTGACTGGATGGCCATTCAAATACAACTGACTGTATCATTTGATGTTTGGTCACATGATGTCTAGGATTGGAGAACAGAGAGCTGGTATCTGCCAGTGTACCACCACCTTGGAGCCAGGTCTGTCTGACCGTGTGTCTGTAATGTCAGAGACCTCTCTAAAGGCTTGGTGTCCTCTGACAGACACTAAGGATTCCCACTTCCTCTTAGAACCCTCAGGGGAGAACTCACCTGTCAATCATAATTCAGAGAATTCCAAAAGTCACCCCCCCTTTTCAAATCATATGATATAGTGTGTTGTTCAAGAACCTTCCTAACCCCCCTCCTTCCTCTATCTCCCTCCTCCCCTCCCTCTCCCTCCACCCATCAGCTCCCTCTCACCTCCCTCTCCATCCTACCTCCCTCCCTCCCCCCCTCTTACTTCCCGCTCTCCTCCACTCCCTCTCCCTCCACCCATCACCTCCCTCTCCCTCCTACCTTCCGCTCCCCCTCCCTCCCTCCTACCTCCCTCCCCCCTCTTACTTCCCGCTCTCCTCCACTCCCTCTCCCTCCTACCTTCCGCTCCCCCTCCCTCCCTCCCATCTTACCTCCCGCTCTCTCTCCTTCCTAACCCCGCTCCCTCATCCTAAAACCCCCGCTCCCTCATCCTAAAACCCCCCGCTCCCTGTCCCTCCATCCCCCCGCTCCCCCTCCCTCCCTCCCATCTTACCTCCCACTCCCTCATCCTAAAACCCCCGCTCCCTGTCCCTCCAACCCCCCGCTCCCTGTCCCTCCATCCCCCCGCTCCCTGAGTGCAGGTACTTATTATATTAATGCCAGTTGAAGTCTGGCTGGGGCAGTCACACACCACCATTGTGACAGAGCTCTGCTGGTATGTGGCCTTTGCGTGCGATGTGCATTGTCCCCCTGAAACTCCCGAGACAACCTTTAATCACTTCAAAGAAGCCAGGTCAGAGGGAAGGTGAACTCAGACCCGCCCTCCTCTCCTCTTCCCCCTCTCTTCTACCACACCTCTAAACCCCATCTGTTGTTGTGATGGAGTAAGATGAAGTCGAAGCTGATCTCAGGTCAGATTTGTGTTTTAATTCATATGGTTAGGTTGAGATGAGGGTAAGCTGATCCTAAATCTGTGCCTACCTCTACCCAGAGCTGTAGTGATGATCATTAGCCTATCACTACATCCTAAATAGTGCACTACTCTGGCTAAAAGCCGTGTACTATATAGTGAATAGGGTGCCATTTGGGACACATCCCGTCTGGTACTGACCTCTATAGAGGCCGAAGAAGCCTTCGTAGCGCAGCACCTTCTTGAAGCAGTCCAAGCTGTTCTTGTACATGAGCTCTTCCACCAGGGAGCCTGTGGTCCTCTGGTTCTGCATCCTGGTCTTCACTAGGTCTATGGGGTAAACTGCTGTGGCTCCCACAGCTGGAAACACATGACTTTATTAAGGCGTTAGAGGAGAGGAAAGATGCTAGAAAGACGTCATTAGGTTGTTATTGTTATTGCCGTATGTTGCTCTTCACCAAGATCTACACCACCTTTCAAAAGTTTGGATTAGCTAACACAACGTGCCATTGGAACACAGGAGTGATGGTTGCTGATAATGGGCCTCTGTACGCCTATGTAGATATTCCATTTAAAAAATCAGCCATTTCCAGCTTTTTTCCACAATTGTCATTTACAACATTAGCAATGTCTACACTGCATTTCTGATCAATTTTATGTTATTTTAATGGACCAAAAATGAGCTTTTCTTTCAAAAACAAGGACATATCTAAGTGACACCAAACTTTTGAACGGCAGTGTATAAGTACATGTGATGGCACAAATACATTATTATAAGTTACTAAGTTACCATGAAGTGTTGTAAAGGCATTATAAAGGTGTCATGAAGACGTTACAAAAACATTCAGATAACATTCACGCAATGTGGGCAACATCACAGCAACCTGGGACAGGTGAGGATGAGGAGAGTGAGACAAAAGAGGAAGATAAGGAGGGTGTGTGGTGATGGTGGGAGACATCAAACGATCCAAAAGGGAGGCTCAGTTGTCTGGAGTTTCCAGGCTCGTCAGTCATGTGTTATCTGACGGCTCTGCGACTGGACACAAAGAGGGGATCCAACTCGACCAACAGGTTTAATTAGAGAGGGGACGGTCAGGGAGGGTGCTACCTCCTTATTAACCTGTCTCCTGTAGAGGGGGAGGAGGGGTAACATCTCCTCAAAGATGGGGGAAGGAGGGAAGTTGAGGAGAAGGACACGACCGCACCCCTCCCCCAAAAAGCTCTCTCTCTCTGATCAGGTACAAAAGAGTCCAAACACAGGGAGGTTCCCATGGCGCAAAGAGACCCTGTCCTCTTTAAGTGGAGAAACCACCCCTGCAGAACGCAATAGGAAGCCCTTTGTTTTTCTCCTTTTCTTATGAGGGTGGAGGGTGATGGGGGGTGGAGGGGCCTCGGGGGTGGAGGGGCCTCGGGGGTGGAGGGGCCTCGGGGTGGAGGGTGATGGGGGACTGGAGGGGCCTCGGGGGTGGAGGGTAGTGGGGGTGGAGGGGCCTCGGGGGTGGAGTGGGTTGGGGGGGTGGAGGGGCCTCGGGGGTGGAGGGTGATGGGGGGTGGAGGGTGATGGGGGTGGAGGGGCCTCGGGGGTGGAGGGTGATGGGGGGGGTGGAGGGTGATGGGGTGGAGGGGCATCGGGGGTGGAGGGGCCAGGGGGGCCTCGGGTGATGGGGGTGGGGAGGCCTCGGGGCCTCAGGGGTGGAGGGTGATGAGGGGTTGGAGGGTGATGGGGTGGAGTGTGATGGGGTGGAGGGTGATGGGGTGGAGTGTGATGGGGTGGAGGGTGATGGGGTGGAGGGTGATGGGGGTGGAAGGTGATGGGGTGGAGGGTGATGGGGTGGAGGGTGATGGGGTGGAGGGTGATGGGAGTGTCATGGGGCAGGTGAGGAGGTAGTGGTGACACAATAATCCGTGGGACCTGTCCCAGATGGCACATTTTTCCCTATGTAGTGCACACTTTAAGGGATCTGGTCAACAGCAGTGCACTACATAAGAATTAGGGTGGCATTTAAGACGCAGACGTGACTTACCGCCGGCGATGGAGCCGAGGCCAAACCTGTAGGCGGACTCTGCTACCTGGATGAGAACAGATCGGGACGGATCACCACCGGACAGCTGGAAGAGAGACACAACAGAGAGAGAGGGGAGGGGGAGAGAGAGGGGGGAGAAGACATGGTGAGAGAGAGATAAGAATTAACAAAAAACTGAGCAAACTAGAATGCTATTTGGTCCTAAACAGAATGTCTGACCACTGTGACTGACCCAAACATAAGGAAAGCTTTGACTATGTACAGACTCAGTGAGCATAGCCTTGCTATTGAGAAAGGCCATAGGCAGACATGGCTCTCAAGAGAAGACAGGCTATGTGCATACTGCCCACAAAATGAGGTAGAACTGATCTGCACTTCCTAACCTCCTGCCCAATGTATGACCATATTAGAGACACATTTCCCTCAGATTACACAGATCCACAAATCATTTGAAAACAAATCCAATTTTGATAAACTCACATATCTATTGGGTAAAATACCACAGTATGCCACCACAGCAGCAAGTTTTGTGGCCTGACGCCACAAGAAAAGGGCAACCAGTGAAGAATAAACAACATTGTAAATACAACCCATATTTATGTTTGTTATTTTCTCTTTTGTACTTTAACTATTTGCCTACATTACAACACTGTATATAGACATGTTTAATGTACATTTTGTTTGTATTGTGTCACGTTCTGACCTTAGTTTCTTCTTTATGTCTTCGTGTTAGGTTGGTCAGGGCGTGAGTTGGGGTGGGTTGTCTATGTTCCTTTTTCTATGTTATATTTTCTACGTGTTTGGCCTAGTATGGTTCTCAATCAGAGGCAGGTGTCGTTCGTTGTCTCTGATTGAGAATCAAACTTAGGGAGCCTTTTCCCACCTGTGATTTGTGGGTGAATGTTTTCTGTTTAGGTTGTTTCCCTGACAGAAGTGTGCACTTTTGTTTTCTCCGTTTGTCATTTTGTTTGAGTGTTTTTTGTGAACATTAAATATGAACAATTTCCACCCTGCGCTTTGGTCTCTTTCCAACGACGATCTTTACATATTGTTTATTTCACTTTTGTTTATTATCTATTTCACTTGCTTTGGCAATGTTAACATATGTTTCCCATGCCAATGTTGTCAACTGTAGATATGACTTGTTAGATATTACTGCACTGTTGGAGCTAGAAACACAAGCATTCCGCTACACCCGCAACAACAACAGCTAAACACATGTATGTGACCAATACATTTGATTTGATTTGATTGATTTGATAAAGCCCTTAAATTTTAAATGTTTTAATTAAATTGAGAGAGGGGGAGAGAGAGAGAGAGAGATGGAGAAGAGATGGTGAGAGAGAGAGAACGAGAGAGAGAGAGAGAGAGAGAGAGAGAGATGGAGAAGAGATGGTGAGAGAGAGAGAACGAGAGAGAGAGAGAGATAGAGAGAGAGAGACAGAGAAACAAAGAGATAAAGGGAGAAGAGATGGTGAGAGAGAGAGAGAGAGAGAGAGAGGGAGAAGAGATGGTGAGAGAGAAAGAAAGAGAGAGAGAGATAGAGAGAGAGAGACAGAGAAACAAAGAGATAAAGGGAGAAGAGATGGTGAGAGAGAGAGAGAGGGAGAAGAGATGGTGAGAGAGAAAGAAAGAGAGTGAGAGATAGAGGGAGAAGAGATGGTGAGAGAGAGAGAGAGAGAGAGAGATTCTATTTGGACACAGTTCTATTAGAACACACCAAAAACGACACATATCTAGGACTAAATATCAGCAACACAGGTAGCTTTCACATGGCTGTGAATGAGCTGAGAGACAAAGCAAGAAGAGCATTCTATGCCATTAAAAGGAACATCAAAATCGAAATTCCAATTAGAATCTGGCTCAAAATGTTTCAATCAGTTATAGAACCAATTCTCTATATGGCAGTGAAGTATGGGGTCCAATCTCTAATAATGAATTTACCAAATGGGACAAACATCCAATCGAAATACTGCATGCAAGTTTTGCAAGACTATATTGCAAGTGCAAAGAAAAACTCAAAATAACGCATGTAGAGCAGAATTGGGCCAATACCCCCTCCTCATTTGATTAGAAAAAATTGCCATCAAATTTTACAACCATCTAAAAACAAGTGACCCCAAAACATTCCATCACACAGCTCTACAATGTCAAGAGATGAAACAAGAGAAGAGTCCCCTCAGCCAGCTGGTTCTGAAGCTCAGTGAGAATCACAGCTCAGTTCAACAACCCAAACCAACCCCATAGAGCCTCAGGACAGCACTCAGAAAATCTGGCCCAACCAATTTATCACAAAACAAAAAGAAAAATATATCACCTATTGGAAAGACACAACAAAAAATCTATTGGCTCTAAACAGACAGTACATGGTGGCAGACTATCTGACCACTGTGACTGATAGAAAACTGAGGAAAACATTGACTAAGTACAGACTCAGTGAGCACAGTCTGGCTATAGAGACCGGTCGTCACAGACAAACCTGGCTGCCCAGAGAGGACAGGCTGTGCTCACTCTGCTCCAGGGGAGAGGTAGAGACAGAGCTGCATTTCCTATTACACTGTGACAAATACTCAGACCTAAGATTATATTTCTTTCCCAAAATTATAATTCAATACAAAGAATTTGAAACTATAAAAGATGAAGAAAAAATCAAATATTTATTAGGTGAAAACCTAAATGTGCAGTTTTGGCAGCCAAATATGTGTCCTCCTGCCACAACCTGAGGAACAGCCAGTGAAAAGTGCATGTCGATAATATTTCCCATCTTGTTTTGTTTTGTCTTCCATACCACGTTATATGTCTTCTCAGTCATGTTGACCCTGGTCTACTACTATTGCTTTAATGTATTGTTGTTCTCATTAATATTGTTGTTGTAGTTGTTGTTAATGGTAATCCCATGTATACTTTGACAATGTAAGTAATAATGAACTTGCAATGTCAATAAAGTCAATTGAATATAATTGAATTGAGAGAGGGAGAAGAGAGAGAACGAGAGAGAGAGAGAGAGAGAGAAAAAAAGAGAGAGAGAGAGAGAGAGAGGGAGAAGAGAGAGATTGAAAGAGAGAGAGAACGAGAGAGAGAAAGAGAGGGAGGAGAGAGAGAGATAGAGAGAGAGAACGAGAGAGAACGAGAGAGAGAGGGGGGGGGAGAATAGAGAGAGAGATAGAGAGAGAGAAAGGGAGAGAGAGAGAGAGAGAGAGAGGAGGGAGAAGAGAGAGATAGAAAGAGAGAGAGAGAGGGAGAGAGAGAGATACAGAGAGGGAGGAAGAAGAGAGAGAGAGAGAGAGAGAGAGAGAGGGGGGGGGGGGAGAGAGAGAGAGAGAGAGAGATAGAGAGAGAGAGGGAGGAAGAAGAGAGAGAGAGAGAGATATAAGACAAACCAAAAGATCCCATGTTTCAATCAGACGTCAGCACTGCCATTGATTCCCATGCTGTAGTTGAGCCATTAATACCATCTTGATTCTCACAGAGTAACAAGAGAAGTTAACTATTATAAATCTAATTTACATTCAGTCCTACATAAATTCAGATCAGACAGTTTACAAGCATCATCAGAATCATTTTAATGCCTATATTTCATCAAGCCTTTAGAAGAGTTGAATGATTTTAAGGGTCACGTTGAGTTTACTGCTGAATAAAACACTGTGTCTACTCTGACATGATTAGACACCATCCCATACTGTACCAAGTCATCTCATGTGACGCCACCAGATATATCATTCCATTTTATCATCACTATAGGCTATATATTCACATTTATGTCTCTATTCTGTGATTCAATTAATTGCCCTCTAGCATCGATTCCCACCAGTTTGAATGTTAAAACTCTCTTGAATTAGTGAGACTTTTGGATTCGTTTGAAAAACTCCAATCAGGCACAGAAGCATTTCTCGTAAGAAGTTAGTAGCACAAAACCAGAATCAGGAGCCCTGGTTTGATTGGATGCCACCCCTTGCCCATGCCATTGGCACACATCAGAGCACAAAATCAGCTGATTGTTACTGATAGCAATATCATCCAAGCATTCTGCTCCACATACCCAGCCGGAGGCACCTGTGCCCTGGCCTGCCGTGCCCAGCGCTCAGCCATCGTCCCTGGGGAAGGGAAGTAAAGAGGGCAGCCCAGCTCTGGAACAGGTCCACCTGTCAGGAACCATCTGAGCCCCTAACCCCCCTCTGTCTGCCCCTTTCTGCCCCCAGAGGACCCCCCCTCCTTCCTCTTCTCTCTCTGAGTCAGAGCCAGATGAGGAGGGTTGGAGGTTCAGAGGGAGAGCTGGCCTATAGCCCGCAGAGGCCAGACCACACAGCCCAAAGTGGCTCATTGTGGTGGGACTGGCGTCTCTACCCTGGGCCCCTGCTCCGGCCCGGCCCGGCCTGGAGCCTAGCCTGGCTGCAGTCAGAGGAGGAGGAGGAGGAACTCACCCCACAACACCGCGCTGTCTCACTCTGCAGACCAGGCAGAACTTCTAACAGGAGGGGAAAAAAGAAACATCCATCCAACTTTCTTTCCATTTTCTTTCCTCAGCCGTTTTGTTTCAAACACCCTTCACTCATTTTTAATTTCCCCCCTCAATACCTTTGAGATAACTGATTTGGACGGCTGCAGTTGGTCTTGAATTAACATGGTTTTAAAAGTTGACTTGATAAAGATATAATGTCACAGAGAGGTTTCTGATGTCTAATGGTATTTCTATGGAGAGAAGTTGTGTTTTCCTTAGCAGTTTGTTCATTTGAGAGACTGACAGAAATAGAGCGAGTGGGCTGGAATTTGGACTGGTATTTTGGGATCCTGTAGAAAGATGATTTTGTCTTCAGTTGTTCATGCTTCATGTTGGATATATCTGTCCTAGTGTATTGCTAAGTGATCTTCGAAATACCCAACAACATCATCAGTGAACTTAAAAGCTCGTTGTTGGAGATGTTTCTATACTACAGTTAGGAAATAACTATGGTTGTGATTCAATCCAAAGCGCTCTGTAGCGTAGGTCACTAAACAGCCGACAATGCGCCTTTTAAAAGCCTTGAATTGAATCCCAGCCTATATCTCTGAGTCTGAAAAGAAAGATAAAACCATCAACAAGTCTCCTTTCTGTCCTGCTTTCTTTCTTTCTCTCTCTATATTACCTGTCTCTGGACCTCGGCCAGGTTGTATGGGAGGGCCCCCTCCTCCAGCGGAGCAATCCTGTCAATGTCCACCAGACCAACACGGCTGGAGGAGAGGAGGAGAGGAGGAGAGAGGAGGAGAGGAGGAGAGAGGAGAGGAGGAGGAGGAGGAGAGGAGGAGAGGAGGAGAGGAGGAGAGGAGGAGAGGAGGAGAGAGGAGAGGAGAGGAGGACGAGAGGAGGAGGAGAGAGAGGAGAGGAGGAGAGGAGGAGAGAGGGAGAGGAGGAGAGGAGGAGAGGAGAGAGGAGAGGAGGAGAGAGAGAGGAGGAGGAAGAGAGAGGAGAGGAGGAGAGGAGGAGAGGAGGAGAGGAGGAGAGGAGGAGAGAGGGAGAGGAGGAGAGGAGGAGAGAGGAGAGGAGGAGAGGAGGAGAGAGGGAGAGGAGGAGAGAGGGAGAGGAGGAGAGGAGGAGAGAGGAGAGAGGAGGAGAGAGGGAGAGGAGGAGAGGAGGAGAGAGGAGAGGAGGAGAGAGGAGAGGAGGAGAGGAGGAGAGAGGGAGAGGAGGAGAGGAGGAGAGGAGGAGAGAGGGAGAGGAGGAGAGAGGAGGAGAGAGGAGAGGAGGAGAGGGAGAGGAGGAGAGGAGGAGAGGGGAGAGGAGGAGAGAGGGAGAGGAGAGAGGGAGAGGAGGAGAGGAGAGAGGGAGAGAGGAGAGGAGCGAGAGGAGGAGAGGGGAGAGGAGGAGAGGAGGAGAGGAGGGAGAGGGAGGAGAGAGGGAGAGGAGGAGAGGAGGGAGAGGAGGAGAGGAGGAGAGAGGGAGAGGAGGAGAGGAGGAGAGGAGGAGAGGAGAGAGGGACGAGGAAGGAGAGAGGGAGAGGAGGAGGAGGAGAGAGGAGAGGAGGAGAGGAGGAGAGGAGGAGAGGAGGAGAGGAGGATGAGGAGGAGAGAGGGAGAGGAGGAGAGGAGGAGAGGAGAGAGGAGAGGAGGAGAGGAGGAGAGGAGGGAGAGAGAGGGAGAGGAGGAGAGGAGAGAGGGAGGAAGAGGAGGAGAGAGGGAGGAGGAGAGGAGGAGAGAGGAGAGGAGAGGAGGAGAGGAGGAGAGGAGAGAGGAGGAGAGGAGAGAGGAGAGGAGGAGAGGAGAGGAGGAGGGAGAGAGGAGGAGAGGAGAAGAGGAGGAGAGGAGGGGAGGAGAAGAGGAGGAGAGAGGGAGAGGAGGAGAGGAGGAGAGGAGAAGAGGAGGAGAGGAGGAGAGGAGAAGAGGAGGAGAGGAGAAGAGGAGGAGAGGAGGAGAGGAGAAGAGGAGGAGAGGAGGAGAGGAGAAGAGGAGGAGAGAGGGAGAGGAGGAGAGGAGGAGAGAGGGAGAGGAGGAGAGGAGGAGAGGAGGAGAGGAGAAGAGGAGGAGAGAGGGAGAGGAGGAGAGGAGGAGAGAGGGAGAGGAGAGGAGGAGAGGAGGAGAGGAGAAGAGGAGGAGAGGAGGAGAGAGGGAGAGGAGGAGAGGAGGAGAGGAGAAGAGGAGGAGAGGAGGAGAGGAGAAGAGGAGGAGAGGAGGAGAGGAGGAGAGGAGAAGAGGAGGAGAGGAGGAGAGGAGAGGAGAAGAGGAGGAGAGGAGGAGAGGAGGAGAGGAGAAGAGGAGAAGAGGAGGAGAGGAGGAGAGGAGGAGAGGAGAAGAGGAGGAGAGGAGGAGAGGAGAAGAGGAGGAGAGGAGGAGAGAGGGAAAAGTTGAATTGCTTTACACTATTATTTAGAGAAACACTTCAAAACGTTTCTGACTTTTTCCTTCTGACCCTGGTACGATTTTCAACGATATCTGATATTCAACAATATCAATGACCGACTACCTCTCTCTCCCTCTTTCTCTCTCCCTTTTTCTCTCTCCCTCTTTCTCTCTCCCTCTTTCTCTCTCCCTCTTTCTCTCTCCCTCTTTCTCTCTCCCTTTTCTCTCTCCCTCTTTCTCTCTCCCTCTTTCTCTCTCCCTCTTTCTCTCTCCCTTTTTCTCTCTCCCTCTTTCTCTCTCCCTCTTTCTCTCTCCCTCTTTCTCTCTCCCTCTTTCTCTCTCCCTTTTTCTCTCTCCCTCTTTCTCTCTCCCTCTTTCTCTCTCCCTCTTTCTCTCTCCCTCTTTCTCTCTCCCTTTTTCTCTCTCCCTCTTTCTCTCTCCCTCTTTCTCTCTCCCTCTTTCTCTCTCCCCTCTTTTCTCTTTCCCTCAAAACAAAACATTTGTCTGTGATTCCCGGGCCTCTCCAACTCAGCCTCCACATAACATATCTGTGGCGTTCCCAGATTTGGGAGCAGCTCAATCCCCTCCGATTATTGGGAGCAATTATCTCCTGCATCTCCAATCAGAGGCTGGGGAGACTATTAAAGTATCCCGTTGCCCAGAAATAATCATCAGGTGCTCGGAGAGGGCAGAAATTACCGGTTCTCTACGTCACAGGTCGGCCCTATTGAGCAAGATTCATGGGAACGTGAGCCGTGTACAATTAGAAGAACCACTGGGGTGCTGTATGCTGTGTGGATTCCCCTTTCCTGTGTGTGTGTGTGTGTGTGTGTGTGTGTGTGTGTGTGTGTGTGTGTGTGTGTGTGTGTGTGTGTGTGTGTGTGTGTGTGTGTGTGTGTGTGTGTGTGTGTGTGTGTGTGTGGTGTGTGTGTGTGTGTGTGTGCGTGTGTGTGTGTAAGTTTGTCTCCCCTTCTTTGGATAAATGCTGAGTTTTGAAGGCTTAGTTGAGAGAAAGTGGATTCTTATCCTGGCATCATAGCAGAGCAGCAGTCATGTCTGGCTCTCTTGACCACGCTGCAGTGAAAGCAGACATTTTGGACGAGGAATGACTGGGTCCCAGAGGTATGACGAGCCCCAGTGATCCAATGACAACCACACGCATTAAAGGACAGGCTATTGAAATCCAATCAACTGAAAACTGGCATTAACTACAACAATACATGCTAATGTGGAAATACAATGAGAGGCATGGACTACAATACGCTGTATAGCAATGACTCTGGGAAAATGTTTCCCTAATATGGAGCTTCATTCAATATTACTGGAAATCACTGAGTTCAAAATAAGGCTGAGAGGACTGATGATGTATGATCTGATGATGTATGATCTGATGATGTATGATCTGATGATGTATGATCTGATGATGTATGATCTGTTCTGCATAATTATGTATCTTGAACGTAACTGTTTAAAAAAATAATTATTTCACCTTTATTTAACCAGGTAGGAAAGTTGAGAACAAGTTCTCATTTACAACTGCGACCTGACCAAGATAAAGCCAAGCAGGAGCAAAATAAATAAATATATACATACAGTAGGGGAAGAGGTAGTTGTTTGGGCTAAATTATAGATGGGTTATGTACAGGTGCAGTAATCTGTGAGCTGCTCTGACAGCTGGTGCTTAAAGCTAGTGAGGGAGATAAGTGTTTCCAGTTTCAGATATTTTTGTAGTTCGTTCCAGTCATTGGCAGCAGAGAACTGGAAGGAGAGGCGGCCAAAGGAAGAATTGGTTTTGGGGGTGACCAGAGAGATATACCTGCTGGAGCGCGTGCTACAGGTGGGTGCTGCTATGGTGACCAGCGAGCTGAGATAAGAGGGGACTTTACCTAGCAGGGTCTTGTAGATGACCTGAAGCCAGTGGGTTTGGCGACGAGGGCCAGCCAACTGTAATGAAGCTATTTAAACCGAATAGGGCTCTTTATTTTGTGTGTGTGTGTGTGTGTGTGTGTGTGTGTGTGTGTGTGTGTGTGTGTGTGTGTGTGTGTGTGTGTGTGTGTGTGTGTGTGTGTGTGTGTGTGTGTGTGTGTGTGTGTGTGTGTGTGTGTGTGTGTGTGTGTGAGACTCACCCACGGGACTCAGAGAGGTCGGCCAGTTGGAACAGGATGTCCAGCTCCATTGGAGTCACCTGACCAAACCTCTGGGCCGCAATGATGAACTCCTCTGTTACAGGAGAGGAGAGGAGAGGAGAGAGGCAATGAGAGGAGAGAGAGAGGAGAGGAATGGAGAAGAGAGGAGAGGTGAGGAGAGAGAGAGGAATGGAGAAGAGAGGCAAGGAGAGGAGAGGAGAGAGGAGAGGAGAGGAGAGAGGAGAGGAATGGAGAGGAATGGAGAGGAATGGAGAAGAGAGGAGAGGAATGGAGAAGAGAGGAGAGGCAAGGAGAGAAGAGAGACGAGAGGAATGGAGAAGAGAGGAGAGGCAAGGAGAGAAGAGAGAGGAGAGGAATGGAGAAGAGAGGGAGAGGCAAGGAGAGGAGAGAGAGGAGAGGAGAGGAATGGAGAAGAGAGAGAGAGAGAGAGGAGAGGAATGGAGAAGAGAGGAGAGAGAGAGAGGAGAGGAATGGAGAAGAGAGGAGAGAGAGGAGAGGAATGGAGAAGAGAGGAGAGAGAGAGGAGAGGAATGGAGAAGAGAGGAGAGAGAGAGGAGAGGAATGGAGAAGAGAGAGGAGAGGAATTGAGAAGAGAGAGGAGAGAGAGAGGAGAGGAATGGAGAAGA
Organism: Oncorhynchus kisutch; assembly: GCF_002021735.2. Lineage (NCBI taxonomy): Eukaryota > Metazoa > Chordata > Actinopteri > Salmoniformes > Salmonidae > Oncorhynchus > Oncorhynchus kisutch. Next base: position 15,308,440 of record NC_034190.2, read on the forward strand.
GAGGAATGGAGAAGAGAGGAGAGAGAGGAGAGGAATGGAGAAGAGAGGAGAGAGAGGAGAGGAATGGAGGAGAGAGGAGAGGCAAGGAGAGGAGAGAGAGGAATGGAGAAGAGAGGAGAGGAGAGGAATGGAGAAGATATGAGAAGTGAGGAGAGGAATGGAGAAGAGAGGAGAGGCAAGGAGAGAAGAGAGAGGAATGGAGAAGAGAGGAGAGGAGAGGAGAGGAGAGGAATGGAGAAGAGAGGAGAGGCAAGGAGAGAGGAGAGGAATGGAGAAGAGAGGAGAGGCAAGGAGAGAAGAGAGAGGAGAGGAATGGAGAAGAGAGGAGAGGCAAGGAGAGAAGAGAGGAGAGGCAAGGAGAGAAGAGGAGAGGCAAGGAGAGAAGAGAGAGGAATGGAGAAGAGAGGAGAGGCAAAGAGAGAAGAGAGAGGAGAGTAGAGGAGAGTTAAACATCAATGCATAATAGTTTTATTTCTACTTTATCTGAGTCTTGCTTTGCATTATGTGTGATGGATACTCCCACGTTATGTATCTGGGATTTATACAGGTGATCTCAGATGAAAACCTATCTTTCCCAACATCCAACTTGTGTGCACTACAGAAGTAGTACACGTTGAAGGGAATAGGGTTCCATTTGGGACTCAACTCAGGGCTGGCTTACAGTGTGATTTCTATAGCTCTGGTATCTGGTATTGAGTGACGAGCTTATTCAAAGAGCAGCAAGTGTTCTTGCTGTGTTGTCCCACAGAGATCAGCTAGCTCAGTTTACCCCCAGGCTCTGACACAACACACTGTCTGTCAGGGGAATCACAGATCACACACACAGATAACTCTGTCTAAACTATCTACACACAAAGATCAGCTGACTGTCCAGCTATACACAGACATTACATGACTGTCAGTCTATATATGATACACAACATCACCAAATGGTATACAAGATAATCACCTGTTGCTATTAAATCTAGTCCCAAATTCCCGGTCTGCATACACAGAGAAGACTAACATTCATCTACATCTATACAAAACAATCACCTGTCTCTGTCATATATACTCTATGTAGCAGACCACAGAATGTTGTAATCAGCCCTGCCCTAGGTAACCAGAGCGATGACGTCCCAAACCACCATACATACGGAACCAATCAGGCTGGATGGTGGGGGTCAGGGAGAGAGAGAGAGAGAGAGAGAGACGTGGAGCTCTGCACGCACAGACCAGGTCCCAGTAGGGCCTAATGACTGGCTGGGGGGGGGCGAGGCCTGGCTAGGGGCCACCACAGCCCAGCCACGGCCACGCCATGGTGGGAACAGCCAAGGAAACTCAGGCCCAGGCCCACCACCCCGATAAGGCCCGATAGCATCACACTCACATACCCAGAACCCCAGAGCCATGTGGTGGACTGACCTACTCAGCCCCAGCCCTGCTCAGTCTGAGAGTGAGAGAGAGAGAGAGAGGAGAGAGGAGAGAGAGAGAGAGAGAGAGAGACGAGAGAGAGAGAGAGTGAGAGAGAGGAGAGAGAGAGAGAGAGAGAGAGAGAGAACCTAGAGTACAATTCAACAACTGGCCTCTGAGGGGGGGGGGGTGATGTTGAGGGGGACTGTTGCTCTAATTATTGCGATAAGTCTGACTTAATACATGTCAACTGTCATTTCATGTCAAATCATTACACATTGTGTATGTTTATCCTTTCCTCTCTGCTATTTGTGATGTGTGAAACAACTGTTAGTTTGGTCTGTACTGGCCATCCACCCTTTAATGGTTTAAGGTAGAATTTGGGCAGGGTTAGCTGATCCTAGATCTGTGCCTCAGGGGCAACTCCTAGCCAGAGCCAAGGAGGATGTGTCACAGACAGGCCCAGTGAGAGGCCCGCCACTGCTGCTGAGCATTCTGGGTAAACTGCCCATGTGTCTGTTGGGACACATCCAGCAGGGCCAATCAAATGTAGACAAGGAGGAGGACGAGGGGGGGGGGGGGGGGGGGGGGGGGAGTGGAAAGAAGAAAACAAACAAAAGAAAAGCAACAACACACAACCACAGTATGTGTGTGTTTGTGTGTACATGTGTGTGTGCATGAACGTGTGTGTGTGTGTGCGTTCATGCACATGTGGTGCTTATCTGTGCCTACCACCTTTAGTGACTTCCAGGACTCTACTGCTCCCAGCCAGTGTGGTGTAGATCTTCCTAATGAGATCCATGTTGTTGAGGAGAGAGTTGAAACCGTTAAAGTAGGAGAAACTGACCTGGTGAGATGTACTGCCTCCGGCCACCTGGGAGAGAGAGGGGTGGAGAGGAGAGGTGAGAGAGAGAGGAGGGGAGGGGAGGGGAGAG
>NC_034190.2:15310866-15324710 GCF_002021735.2 Oncorhynchus kisutch
TAGCTGCATGGTTTGATGCCAGAGAGGTTGAGGGTAGCCCTTTCCTGCAGTCAAATGACCTAGTGGCCTCATGGGTGGAATGTTATTAATATTTTTCATAATTTCATCATAAATCAACTTTTCTTGTTTTTTAAATGTTGAAAATCTGGTGTTCTATGTCAAACAGTTTTGTTATATTTCAGTCTTCTCTGATGTATATAAAGTGTAATATTGGGATGCAGACTGGAATACATTTCAACTCTAAATCTGACTTGGTACAGGTGTCTTATTTTTAAGCCCATAACCATGTGTGAGGTGGATACTTTGTTCCAAGTAGATTTGTTTAAGACTACCAAGAAAGACTGTGTGACCCTGATTTAGCCCACTGCAGTAAAAGGCTTTAATGACATGTTAGGGGAAGGAAAGGGAGAATTATAGAGGAAGAGAGCGAGAAGGATGAGGGATAAAGGGAGAGAGGGAGGAGAACCAGAGAGCCAGACCCACCGCCACCAGGCTCTCCTCCACAAAGGGTGTGAGCATGTGGGGCCGGATGGTGACCATGATGTCCCTGAAGTCCAGGGCGGAGATGGAGCCGCTGTGGGCCTTGTCCCTCTGAACAAAGGCCTGCCGTGCATGTTCCAACTGCATCTCCTGGGGAGGAGACAGAGGAACACACACACAGATTAACAACACACATAGACATATACACACGCACGCACACACACAGTCTTATACTGCTAACCTTGTGGGGACACACAATTCAGTCCCATTCAAAATCTTATTTTCCCTAAACCCTAACCTGTACTCTTACCCTTACCCTAACCCAAAAACCTAATCTTAATCCTAACCCTAACCATTAACATAATTGTAACCCTAACCCTTGAACCCTTGGTTCCAAGAAAAATCATTTTCAGTTCCAGATAGAACCATTTTGGATTCCATGTAGAACCTTCTGTGGAAACAGTTCTACATGGAGCCCAAAACGGTTTAACTTGGAACCAAAAGGGTTTCTACTTTACTTTGAACCAAAGGTTCTTCAAAGGGTTCTCCTATGGGGACAGATGAAGAACCCTTTAAGGTTCTAGATGGCACCTTTTTTCTAAGATACCCTTTAAATCACATAGATACCCTTTAAATCACATAGATACCCTTTAAATCACATAGATACACAGCCTTTAAATCACATAGATACACAGCCTTTAAATCACATAGATACCCTTTAAATCACATAGATACCCTTTTAAATCACATAGATACCCTTTAAATCACATAGATACACAGCCTTTAAATCACATAGATACACAGCCTTTAAATCACATAGATACACAGCCTTTAAATCACAGATACACAGCCTTTAAATCACATAGATACACAGCCTTTAAATCACATAGATACCCTTTAAATCACATAGATACACAGCCTTTAAATCACATAGATACACAGCCTTTAAATCACATAGATACCCTTTAAATCACATAAATACACAGCCTTTAAATCACATAGATACAGCCTTTAAATCACATAGATACCCTTTTAAATCACCATAGATACACAGCCTTTAAATCACATAGATACACAGCCTTTAAATCACATAGATACCCTTTAAATCACATAGATACACAGCCTTTAAATCACATAGATACCCTTTAAATCACATAGATACCACAGCCTTTAAATCACATAGATACACAGCCTTTAAATCACATAGATACCCTTTAATCACATAGATACCCTTTAAATCACATAGATACACAGCCTTTAAATCACATAGATACACAGCCTTTAAATCACATAGATACACAGCCTTTAAATCACATAGATACACAGCCTTTAAATCACATAGATACACGCCTTTAAATAACATAGATACACAGCCTTTAAATCACATAGATACACAGCCTTTAAATCACATAGATACCCTTTAAATCATACAGACATTCCTAGCTTCAGAGACATAGAGCAACAAAACACGGACACAAACAGAGACATCGTCCTGTTCGGTTAAACCCGGTAACATTATATTTCTGTGACATGATTTAGACATGTTGTGGCAAAATGTTGTCCTCTTATAACATTTTAATGACTTCAGATGAGGGTGTACCTACAAACACACACATACACACACACACTTCTCGGAGAAGCAGGATGGCCGTTGATGGACCCCCCTGACGCCATTTTCCCTCTCAGTTACAGGGAAACAGCATTTGGCGGAGCTGCAGTAATTTGCGCTCTCCTCTCCTCTCCTCTCCTCTCCTCTCCTCTCCTCCTCCTCTCCTCTCCTCTCCTCTCCTCTCCTCTCCTCTCCCTCCTCTCCTCTCCTCTCCTCTCCTCTCTCTCCTCTCCTCTCCTCTCCTCTCCTCTCCTCTCCTCTCCTCTCCTCTCCTCTCCTCTGTCCTCTCCTCCTCCTCCGCTCTCCTCTCCTTTCCTCTCTCCTCTCCTCTTCCTCTCTCCTCTCTCCTCCCTCTCCTCTCCTCCTCCTCTCTCCTCTCCTCTGTCCTCTCCTTCTCCTCACGCTGCTGCAGTGGGGCGTCGCTTGTGTTTCTCTCACCAGTCCAAATCCCCCATGAAGGCACTCCAGGGGATACACATGCAGACTGGCTAATCACCTAACTGCTCACTATTTCACAACACACACACACGGCACAGCAGCTTCCTCCTCTGTGGATCGTAGAGACAACAGACAGGCTCATGGGAAGACTCCAGTGGGGCTTTGAAATGAAAAGCCATTATCACTACTGTACCTGTGACCACACGTCTGGTGAGACATCCTGTAAACAATAGCGCTTCCTCTGGGCTCATACTGAAAATACCACAATTCAAACAACTGTAAAACGTGGAATACCAATAGGCTACTTACTGACTTTATTTCAGTAAATTACAGATGTTATTGAATATTATTTTTACATTGATTTTGACTATAAAAACTCTACTTCCTCGCTACCATCCTTTGTCATAAGAACTCCTGTGTCTAAGTCTGAGTGACTAACATTTTTGATAACATAACAGGCTCCAGGCTACGCTCAATAACCCCAGAAAACAGTTTCAGGAGATTGACACCTACATAAAGCTGAAAACAAAGGGGAGAATAAGTAGAGACATTTATCCCAAAAGAGGTGTGATCTGCAAACCAGGTTTCTGTGAGAGCAGGGTGTCAGGAACAAGCACTTATGATTCTGCATAGGAGCTCGTCAGCTACCTACTGCCATATAACGATCAGTTAGGAGAGTCATCATTAGGGGAGGTTATAGTAAATGTACTGAGGGGGTCCAAAATGTAAACCATACAAAGGAACATATCGCAAATAAACAAATAATTTGGAAATGGGACAATCCCAAAGACGCTTTTCAGTTTTTTGGGATGAATAGGTCCAAACCAATAAACATGTGTGGGGGGGGAAGAAACTACCACAGATAAAACAGCGAATGAAAAAAGAACTGGAGCGGTATAGTCAAAACAAGAGAGAAAGGACGAGAAAAAGAGAAAATAATAGCCTGTGTGTGTAAAGGAAAAAATATCCCTGAGCTATATAGGCTGGACAACACAGCAGAGTTAGGAGCTGCCTGGACTGCCACAACCACATGGAACAACAGAACAATTGCGGCCCAGAATCTAGTCAGTTTACAGTTTGTAACTGAGTGTTTTAGAGACATGGTTTTCATTTCAGGAGGAGAGCTTAGCCTCTGACGACCAAATCACAGACCGCCACAGTATTTACACTCACTTTAATTGTTCCTGGACTGGACGGAATAAAAAACATTTGACGAGCCACTTCTGTTTTGGGTTTCGATACGAAAGGCGTTGGCGTCTTTCCTGCTGTTTAAGGTCTTTAAACAATGGAATACCTGCAGGAGAAATACTGTACAGATTCCCTCTAACTGTTCCCAGTGGTTCCGACCAACACACACCAGATTAAAGTCATTACTGACCCTTAAAGCTACAGTCTGGGATTCTGTTTTTTCCCCCAGCTAAATTGGTGAATATCAAGCATTGAAATTACCATTGAAAACACAAACCCAGATCATAGACTGTAGCTTTCAAAGCCCAGACATAACTTAACAAGGCCACTTTAATGCCCTCCATCCATGTTTGGTGTGCCAGCCACAGACCTATACTGTATATTGGTGCCAAAATTCCCAAAACAATGAATTTAGCAGTATTGATTGTATTATTGTTTGAGCATAGGAACATAGTATTAGCCATGGCAACATGTGTAGAATTGCAGAAAATTTGCTTTAAAATGGTTAAATGTTCTCTCAGCTCCATGGCAGAACATGTAGAATCGCATGAAATTAGCTTTAAAATTTAAAATTTTTCTCTCACCTCCATGGAAAAATGTGTAGAATTGCAGGAAATTAGCTTTAAAACAGCAATAATTTCTCTAATCTTAAAAATGTACAAATTTCTCTACACAGCCAAGATGGGGGCCTCTAAAATGCAGCCGCGCTGACTGTCCGACCGTGCCCATTGCCCCTGCCACATCCACCACCTAAGCTCCTTTCTGATCCTGAAAATAAATAATGGTTGCATCCTAAATCGCACTCTATACCCTACATAGTTCACTACTTTTGACCAGTACCCTATGGGCTCTGGACAAGAGTACTGCACTATATAGGGAATAGGGTGCCATTTGAAATGCAAATCATGTAATTTTGGAGAATCTCTGGCATCCACCAAGACAGTAATTGGCGAGACATTTGCAGCGCAAAAGTTTTTCCGGATCTTGTGTGCATCTGGCTCGTCATCATTATGGATGATTATGCAAGTAAACACAGTGTATAAGGATGACTAACCCCATTGAGGAAACCACTGAAAATAAACCATAGTATATACAGTACACAGTTTATTAGGTACACCACCCCATTCATGAAAATGGTTTGCTCCTACAGACAATGAGTCACGTGGACGTGGCTTGCTCTATAAAGCAGGCAGACAGGCATCGAGGCATTCAGTTACTGTTCGCTTGAATGTTAAAATGGGCCAAACGAGTGACCTAAGCAACTTTGAGCGTGGTGCAGTGGTATGATCGCTGGTGCCAGGCGCGCCGGTTACAGTATCTCAGAAACGTTCTGGGCTTTTGGGCTTTTCACAAACAAACAGTGTCTAGGAATTACAGAGAACAAAAAAACACAGTCCTGTGGGCAAAAACAGCTTGTCGATGAGAGGTCAAATGAAAATGTCAAAAATCGTGCAAGCTACAGTTGTGTGCAGAACGGCATCTCGCAATGCAGAACTCGTCAGTCCTTGTTACGGATGGGCTACTGCAGCAGACGACCACACCAGGTACCACTCTAAAAACAAGAAGAAGCGGCCCCAGTGGGCACGTGATGGCCTGGTCCGATGCATCCCAGTTCCTGTTGAATCAGGATTTGGCGTAATCCTGCCAGGTGTCAACAGTACATACTGGTGGTGGTGGTGTCATTTTAAAATGTTATTAATGTAACCCTTATTTAACCAGGTACGTTGACTGAGTGTGGGGAATGTTTTCCTGGCACGGGTTAGGTCCTTTCATACCAATTGAGCAATGTTTCCATGCCCGAAGAATTCAAGCTGTGCTGGAGGCAAAGTGGGGTCCGAACCAGTACTAGATGGGTGTACCTAATAAACTGGCCCCTGAATGTACATACAGTATATTTGCTGTATAATAAAAGTATGTATTATTACAATTATACTGCGCTTAACTGTGAGATACACAGCTGAAATCTGTATTATCATTCATATTACAAGGGGGAAAATAAATTATAGTATTTTTAAATAGTAGTAAATTAAAATAACTGAATAACTTAAAATAACAGTAAAGGTCTTCACTCAGGTCTAAGTGGATTTATAACAACCACTTTCTCCTCTACTACTGGGAAAACACTTAAATCACAGCCCCTGAATTAAATAAGAACCACAGAAAAAAAGACTTTTCTGACTCAGTTATTATGACATGAATCAATAGCTATGAAATTGGGGCAAACTGACTAAATGAAGTGAGTGAAATAGGAAATGTGTATTTCATAGTTGAGCTATGAGCATTACTGCTGCACTTCTGGTATGAAGTATTGGAAACCACTGGAGTCGAACTGTGCAAGCCCTGAATGCAAAATATTTCCCTAATGTCACTGGCTGCAACACATGCATGCACGCGCGTGCGCGCGCACGCACACAGACACAGACACAGACACACACACACAGACAGACAGACACACACACACACACACAGACCCACACACACACACACACACACACACACACACACACACACACACACACACACACACACACACACACACACACACACACACACACACACACACACACACACACACACACACACACACACACACACACACACACACACACACAATATCAGTGTGTTCTTCACAGTGCAACCCATCTGGTCCAAGTTAAGTGTAACATAGAAAGCTCATTCAGATATAGTGAGTGTAGATGCAAACTTGGCAAGGCCCTCTCCTCCACTCTCCCTCTCCCCTACTCTCCCTCTCCTCCAGTCTCCCTCTCCCCTGATTTCACGTCTAGACATCATATTGGAAAATGGCTAGCACACCACAAATACAAAAGGAATGCGGCAGCAGCAGCACGGCTGATACTACCCTTTATGGAAGAGAACACGTCTACCTGTTTTCCATAGAAGGGTGTATAGGTGGAGTGGGTTTATATTGTTGGTTACGTCACTTAACTGTAATGGAAAACAAATGCCAGCGTGGTCTAAAGTATAACCTCAGTGTTTCATTAATGCCTAATCAGGACAATATGGCGAGCTGTGCTGGGGAAACAGGACCAAGTAGAATCAGGACAATATGATGAGCTGTGTTGGGGAAACAGGACCAAGTAGAATCAGGACAATATGATGAGCTGTGTTGGGAAACAGGACCAAGTAGAATCAGGACAATATGATGAGCTATGTTGGGCAAACAGGACCAAGTAGAATCAGGACAATATGATGAGCTGTGTTGGGGAAACAGGACCAAGTAGAATCAGGACAATATGATGAGCTGTGCTGGGGAAACAGGACCAAGTAGAATCAGGACAATATGATGAGCTATGTTGGGGAAACAGGACCAAGTAGAATCAGGACAATATGATGAGCTGTGTTGGGGAAACAGGCCAAGTAGAATCAGGACAATATGATGAGCTGTGTTGGGGAAACAGGCCAAGTAGAATCAGGACAATATGATGAGCTGTGTTGGGAAAACAGGCCAAGTAGAATCAGGACAATATGATGAGCTGTGCTGGGGAAACAGGACCAAGTAGAATCAGGACAATATGATGAGCTGTGTTGGGGAAACAGGCCAAGTAGAATCAGGACAATATGATGAGCTGTGTTGGGGAACAGGACCAAGTAGAATCAGGACAATATGATGAGCTGTGTTGGGGAACAGGACCAAGTAGATTCAGGACAATATGATGAGCTATGTTGGGAAACAGGACCAAGTAGAATCAGGACAATATGATGAGCTGTGTTGGGGAAACAGGACCAAGTAGAATCAGGACAATATGATGAGCTGTGTTGGGAAACAGGACCAAGTAGAATCAGGACAATATGATGAGCTATGTTGGGGAAACAGGACCAAGTAGAATCAGGACAATATGATGAGCTGTGTTGGGGAAACAGGACCAAGTAGAATCAGGACAATATGATGAGCTGTGCTGGGGAAACAGGACCAAGTAGAATCAGGACAATATGATGAGCTATGTTGGGGAAACAGGACCAAGTAGAATCAGGACAATATGATGAGCTGTGTTGGGGAAACAGGCCAAGTAGAATCAGGACAATATGATGAGCTGTGTTGGGGAAACAGGCCAAGTAGAATCAGGACAATATGATGAGCTGTGTTGGGAAAACAGGCCAAGTAGAATCAGGACAATATGATGAGCTGTGCTGGGGAAACAGGACCAAGTAGAATCAGGACAATATGATGAGCTGTGTTGGGGAAACAGGCCAAGTAGAATCAGGACAATATGATGAGCTGTGTTGGGGAACAGGACCAAGTAGAATCAGGACAATATGATGAGCTGTGTTGGGGAACAGGACCAAGTAGAATCAGGACAATATGATGAGCTATGTTGGGAAACAGGACCAAGTAGAGGAACCCAAGTCTGTGTGTGTCAGGCCAGGGGCTGGATGGGCATCAAATAGTACACTGAATACAGACACCATGGGCATCACACAGAGTGAATACAGACACACACCATGGGCATCACACACAGTGTGAATACAGACACACACCATAGCTTTTAAACACACAGTCTGAATACAGATACACACCATAGCTTTTAACACACAGTCTGAATACAGATACACACCATAGCTTTTAACACACAGTCTGAATACAGACACACACCATTGCTTTTAACACACAGTCTGAATACAGACACACACCATTGCTTTTAACACACAGTCTGAATACAGATACACACCATTGCTTTTAACACACAGTCTGAATACAGATACACACCATTGCTTTTAACACACAGTCTGAATACAGATACACACACACCATAGCTTTTAACACACAATCTGAATACAGACACACACCATAGCTTTTAACACACAGTCTGAATACAGACACACACACACCATGGTCATCACACAGTCTGAATACAGACACATACACACCATGGTCATCACACACCGTGTGAATACAGACACACACCATAGCTTTTAACACACAGTCTGAATACAGACACACACACACCATGGTCATCACACAGTCTGAATACAGACACATACACACCATGGTCATCACACACAATCTGAATACAGACACACACCATAGCTTTTAACACACAGTCTGAATACAGATACACACACACCATAGCTTTTAACACACAGTCTGAATACAGACACACACCATAGCTTTTAACACACAGTCTGAATACAGACACACACACACCATGGTCATCACACAGTCTGAATACAGACACATACACACCATGGTCATCACACACCGTGTGAATACAGACACACACCATAGCTTTTAACACACAGTCTGAACACAGACACACACACACCATGGTCATCACACAGTCTGAATACAGACACATACACACCATGGTCATCACACACCGTGTGAATACAGACACACACCATAGCTTTTAACACACAGTCTGAACACAGACACACACACACCATGGTCATCACACAGTCTGAATACAGACACATACACACCATGGTCATCACACACAATCTGAATACAGACACATACACACCATGGTCATCACACACAGTGTGAATACAGACACACACCATAGCTTTTAACACACAGTCGGAATACAGACACCATGGTCGACAGATAGCTTTTAACACACAGTCTGAATACAGACACACATCATAGCTTTAACACACAGTCTGAATACAGACACACACACACACCATGGTCATCACACACAGTGTGAATACAGACACATACACACCATGGTCATCACACAGTGTGAATACAGACAAGCAGGTTAGAATAAATATCTAACACAGACTGATGGGGTTTCATTGGCTTTGTACAATAATGGGTATGCAGGGTCTGAAGGCAAATGAAAAGAACTCGACAGATAGACAGAGTCAGACACAAAGGGAGAGAGGAGGTAAAGGACTAACTAACTGACAGAAAGACACATTGACATGGACAAAAAAGAGCAAGACATTTACTCAGACAGGAGAGAGAGAGAGAGAGAGAGAGAGAGAGAGTTAGAGAGAAAGAGAGAAAGAGAGAGAGAAAGAGAGAGAGAAAGAGAGAGAGAAAGAGAGAGAGAAAGAGAGAAAGAGAGAGAGAGAGAGAGAGAGAGAAAGAGAGAGAGAGAGAAAGAGAGAGAGAAAGAGAGAAAGAGAGAGAGAAAGAGAGAAAGAGAGAGAGAGAGAAAGAGAGAAAGAGAGAGAGAGAGAGAGAGAGAGAGAGAGAAAGAGAGAGAGAGAGAGAGAGAGAGAGAGAGAAAGAGAGAGAGAAAGAGAGAGAGAAAGAGAGAGAGAGAGAGAGAGAGAGAGAGAGAGAGAGAGAGAGAGAGAGAGAGAGAGAGAGAGAGAAAGAGTTAGAGAGAAAGAGTTAGAGAGAGAGAAAGAGAGAGAGAAAGAGAGAGAGAGAGAGAGAGAGAGAGAGAGAGAGAGAGAGAGAGAGAGAGAGAGAGAGAGAGAGAGAGAGAGAGAGAGAGAGAGAGGAGAGAGAGAGAGAGAGAGAGAGAGCATTTACTCAGACAGGAGGGAGAGAGAGAGAGAGACAGTCACTCTATGTGAGTGCAAGGTGATATAGAGAATATCAACCCACCAGGAGGAACTGGGTGAACTCTCCATAGCTGAGGTGTTTGGTCCTCTCCGTGCCGAAGTGCAGCCGCATGAACTCAGAATCCCAGTTAAAGGGGATGTGCTGATGGTTGGTGGTCTGGCTGAAGACCTGCTTCACATCCTCTGAGGAGAGACCAGACAAGACAGGCACCTTTAATGAAATCAATCCCCTTATTATTCTGACCCCTGTTGACAAACAGACTATTGTAGATGGCTGGTTAGCAGTAGCATTGCTTCACAAGACTCAGTTACTTGCAGACATGGGAGACAATGTTGTGTATTATGTCAGGAAGAAATGTGCTATTATTTTCTATGAAATCATAGAAATGATCATCATTGACCAGTTAATTTTTTATAGATTTCATATTAGAAAAGTATGTGTTAATAATTACGAAGGTTACAGGTCCCTGAAACCATAGGTCTAAACAACGATGATGGATAGATATCTGATGGAAGCATTAGACAGTACTGAGGCCTACCGTAGCTATAAAAATATGCAAAGCTATGTGATTATACGCTTTTCTAATTCTGTAAGAGTCTCATTCAGTAGAGGCAATGTAGGTGGAGACATTGAACACCAGCCCAAATGATTACAGCCTCATCAGAGAAACCAAAACAACAGATAGTCAGAAAGAAACCTATTTTTTATTACACCCCTAAACAAAAAACGTGTTTCATCCCCTAGCATGTATCAGTGAATGAATAACTTAAAGAGAAATGAGAGAGGGGATCCGTACCAAATTGCACCCTATTCCATAAATACCTTTGATCGATAGTAGTGCACTATTTAGGGAATAGTTATGTCATTTGGGACGCAGACCAGAGAAATGGTAGTGAGATTTTTTTCCCCAGCCAGATCAGGCCATACCTTTCGGAACAAGACAGCTCCAGCAGGTTTTACACTTTAATGAGGCAATAAAAATGCTGCATTTACTGGGCAGTGTAACACTGCAGTGCCATTCCCTATTCCAGACCTGCCGTTTATATTATCAGCCTTTATGGACCTGTCAACATTCAGGAAACCTTTTATTCTTCTCTTTTTTGGTCTCTTTGGCTGAACTACAATCCCGTTTTAAATGTGTGTTGCATGTCACAGTTTAATTAACTCTATTCCACGAAATGATGGATTAACTTTTATAAAACACTTAAAATTAACATCCCTTCATTTAAAAAATATCTGTTTTTCCGCGATCACTTAATAGGAATTACACAGGTTATTAACAAACAAGAAAACAACGTACAAAAATGTAATAAAAATGTATAACAAAAACCCATTTATGATGTGGAAAAACAAACTGTCTTTAATGCAGCTAAGCCACAGCAAATCCTGCTTTCAATACATTATAAAGGAGTGACTTGTTATTTTGGTTGAGATGGAGAAGGCCACTTCATCTAATGAAAAATTGAAGAAAGAGATAAAAATCATGTAATGGATCACAATAAAGCGACTTTGACAAGACCATAATCTCAATCACAAGTTATTTGCTTTCGGTGAAATGGTAGCTGAACGTGAGCGATAAACAGCAGCGTATGGGCATGTGTAATGTTTTTCATGCAATTTTCCACTTCTTGTTGCATCTTCTAGCGTAGCCACGGCAGCGTCGGGGTAGGCTATATTCATTAACCTTCCAGAAGGCAGAAAAACAACAGAGCTTTTAATTACCAAACCAGATACACCACGTCACTGATAAATAGTGTAATTGCTCCTTTTAAATATGAACATTTACATATGTGCATACATAATCAACCACAATGATCTTACTCCCTGCCGACTACCAACAATTAGAACGGAATTTACTTTCTCTCTGTTTGTGCCCAAGATATGTGCGCCGCATTTGAAATCAGCCCTAATGTGCTAATTTGGCATACCTACAGAAGGCAAAATTAAGGTTGTTTAAATCAATTAGGGAAATGTGAATCACGTACAAATGTCTCCTCTTCTCACCTCTGGGCTTGGAGCCTTCTAGGTAATGGTCCCAATCACAAACACACTCCCCTCCTCTCCGACTCCCCCTCCACCCCTCCAAAACCGATATCTGTCATCTCCATAGGGGTGCTTACACTGTCACCTTCATAGGGGCTAAGGTTACTGTCATTGATTCTGATGGTTATATGTGACAATATTATTTTTTAGGTCATTTTGTTTTTTAGTAAAAGTGATGTCTTTTTACCTCTTCCGAAATAAAAAAATAAAAAATGTCAAATGAAATGTACTTTCAGTAAATAAAATAACTTATAGTGTACTTGAGAACAGCTTTAAGAATTCCTCCTTCACTTCAATATGAATATCCTAGCTATAAGTGTCCACGTTGTTTTGTACTTCAGCAGTCACAAATCAAACCTGGGGGTTGGAAATAGAGCTGTCAATCAAATCAGAGGGAACGTTACGTACCGTAGGTGGCTGCTCCTTTGCCTGTCTTGTCGAACAGCAGGAAGGCAACCACGTAGAGAGCATCTGGGGCACAGAGGACCGACTCAAAGGCCACAAACTCCTGGAAGGAGATCAACCTGATGGAAAGAGAGAGAGAAAGAGAGAGAAAGAGAGAGAAAGACAGACAGACAGACAGACAGACAGACAGACAGGCAGGCAGGCAGGCAGGCAGGCAGGCAGGCAGGCAGCAGGCAGGCAGGCAGGCAGGCAGGCAGGCAGGCAGGCAGGCAGGCAGGCAGGCAGGCAGGCAGGCAGGCAGGCAGGCAGGCAGGCAGGCAGGCAGACAGACAGACAGACAGACAGACAGACAGACAGACAGACAGACAGACAGACAGACAGACAGACAGACAGGCAGGCAGGCAGGCAGGCAGGCAGGCAGGCAGGCAGGCAGGCAGGCAGGCAGGCAGGCAGACAGACAGACAGACAGACAGACAGACAGACAGACAGACAGACAGACAGACAGACAGACAGACAGACAGACAGACAGGAAGGTGAATGTTAGGATATCCTAAGGTCTACAGATAATGTCCTGTTCCACAATGAAAAAGCAGAGGACTATCAGTAAAACAAGCAAAAAATGGATACACATTTTACAGCACGTGTAGTGTTATCATTAAGAAGAGAACTATGCAAGTTCCAATGTATAACACTGGGCTTACTGGGTGACAAAAACCAAACCACAGAACAGCCTATCAATATATGTCCATCTTAATTCAAGTAGGCCACTTCTCAGCTGAGTGAAATGTCCTAAATCGTTGAGTATGACTGTAGGAAAATGAAAACATTAAGCAAGGTTTTGAAAGAACTCTGTTCTTCAGTATAGTGTGCCAGTCTGAGTTGGCTGCTATAAACGTTGACGGGTAACTTTACACATGTAAAAAGGATTAAATATGATGTTTTACATTTCCCCCTCTGCCATTATAAACAGGTGTACAAGCACAAAGGGAGTTTTGAACGGATATCCTTTCACTATATTTCAGCACAAAAATATACATTTGTGGCACAAGCCCAACAATGTATTAGGAAGGGTGAATTCTCTCTCTCTATATCTCTTATCTTTTCTTTCTTTTTCTCTCTCCGTTTCTCTCTCTCCCTCCTTTCTCTTCTCAATATTTTCTCTCTCTCTCTCTCTCTCGCTCTCTCTCTCTCTCTCTCTCC